>NC_141695.1:187980881-188176759 GCF_964263255.1 Lissotriton vulgaris | reverse complement strand
TTAAGTCGTGTTCTCCATGGAGTTGGTCAATCCAATGCTGGACTAGTGGGGCAGTGACCACTTTCCTCTTTATCAGAAACAACAACACACAACGGATTGTATGGTGTCAACATATTGTCCTACATCGAATTGTACAGTTTATAAAAGACCCTAAAATGCACCCAGGGATGTGCCATTACTGTTTCCAACTAAGGCACCCTAAATTTGCGTCTCACATATGACCGCAACATAAGACCGGAGGGCTCTCCGGCAGACCAAAACTACAAATCCCATGAGTCCCCCTTCTCGTAAACCGGAAATGCTCCGGAGTAAATAGAGGCTCTTCCGCTCCATTGGTATCGCGTTTTCAAAACTGACCGCGACCCAGACTGGAGGAGAAAGACGCAGCCTCAGGTATACAGAGCCCGTGATTTAGCTAGTCTCCCCGAGCAGAGTTGCACGCTATGTCGGTGCTCTCTGGCTCGCACTGTAGGTTGTTTAAACCTCACAACGGAATAACCCCATCCGTTGTTTTTCCATCATAGATTGATTCCACGAGGCAAGTCCGCCCCCCATTTGTTAACCGGAAAATTCACCATTTGGATACGTACTAAAAAGGGAGGATTCACCTTACTACTCTGTAAGTACCAACACGATCGCCAAGGAGTTTCTTCTAAAATGTTTTATTCATGTGCCCAAAATCTGAAACATATTGTTTCGATTCCTTGCAGCATTTTCATCGCGCATAAAGAGAGTCAAAAGAGTGACAGGTAATATATTGAGAGTGGATGGTTGTAGAATGTGAGTCGAGAGTCTTTCTTTAGTTTCGACTGACACAGTTTTCACTTATTTGTTTTTTCACAGATTGAGTTGGTTTGGTCCTGAAGAGAATCCTACACAATTATATAGGATTCGAAACGCGTCGACCTATGACCTATGAATTATTGAGGTGGTAGTTGTATGGTGGCACCACTGTAGTGGCTGTTTTTGTGAGAATTAAGGCCAATTGTAGGCGCTAAATGATCTGATCTCTCTTCTAGCTTCATTTCAAAATGTCTCATTTCATTGAGTGACAAGAAAAGATCTAATGTTCTTCATTCATTTAGAATCCTTGAAACAACTCACACTTAGGAGTATTAAACACAGTCGTTTTGTTGTATATAGCTGTAAATAACGCCAGCAATCTCTACCAACCCCAATTCTTATGTACTATTCATGGTTTTTGTTGTCTAGTGTCCAATTGTACGTCTAGTGTCTAAATGTTGTCCAAAATGTGTTATTAAAACCCCCCCTGGCCCATTCACTTGTTTCTCCTCCCAACTGATTGTATATTGTTGTATATATTGTATGATCCTTTGAAAAATATATTTGAAACAACAAAAAACAAAAATCAAAGTCTGAAAAAAATTTGAAAGTTCAACTTAATAAATAACTATCTTGAAAGTTCTTGTGGCTCTGATTTGCAGTGACTGAAAAAGTGGTCAGCTTGAGAGAGCGATTGAGAGCTCTCCAAATGTAATTTGTATTATTCGTTTCACAGTACTGGCAAATTGTTTTGTTAATTGCTTGATAGGCGCAGCCTTACTGTGTTGTACGCCAGACCCTATTTGTTTCTTAACTGTCTTTTATACAGTCCTAGGTCACAGGTTTCGATGGTGAAGCCTGCTGAGGCCCCTCCATCAGAAACTCAGAGCTTCTCCTGACTCTAAATAAATTTGGGGAACAGCAAATTTGGTGGGGCAGGGGTAGTGCCAACTCACATCAGCATTTCCTCTCTTCTAATTTCTAAATAACTCCCTTTGTTCTGAAGGCTTTTTATTGCTAACCAGTGTAAGTGACAGTAATAAAAATGCTTTGAAGTAACATCATATGAGCCTATATTCGGACCATAAAATGCAAATTTTCATACTTTTAGTAACGAAAACTCTGTCTTCAAAAAACATGGAGGTAAATTTTAAAGCATCCCTTTCTGGTCATAGTTTGTCTTTGTTTTCGTTCAGTTTCCTCTATTGACTCTCAATCATAGACATTCAGTGGTCCTCAGATGAGATTAGATGGGTGCTGGTAGGTGATATTGCTGTTCTAGTTCCTGCTGTTTATATTCTTTAACACAAAGCAGAATGAAGTAGAGTTTTTTGGCTGCAGAAAAGTGATATAGGGCCTGTGATTCTTCTGGACTTGTAGACTACAAGGACAGTTTCATTGGCTCTTTTGAGGAATTGTTTCATGGGGAAGTAGTTTTGTAATCATGCTATTAATAAATAAAGCTAGATAGTAAAGCAGTGGTACCTGTGTGCTTCAAATAAAATCTATCTTTTTGCATTCAAGTCTCAGTACTGAGGGCCAACTTGTCGATGCAGCGCGTGCAAGGTAAATAGTTTTATTTATTTATTTACTTACTTTCCTCCATTCCGTCGTAGGTCCGAGTCCACTACCCCTCGACCGTATCCCTTCCCCGCCCTGACCCACTGCTCCACAGCACTCCCTATGCGAGCCACCACTGGGAGGGCTTTCTTTCAGGTTAAGGTGGGAGCTCTATAGTTAGGGTGCTATAGAGGTGAATATCTGGAGAATCTAGTTTTGTATCTGTTCTTGACTTGAACACATCTGAGCCCAAGGGGATTAGATGTAGGGTAAACTCTAGGAAAATTGGCCTACATTCATCAATCAGGAATTCTCTAAGATTCGCTAGATATGGCAAGCCATTTTGGTAGCCCAAATCACTCATATATCTCACCAGGAGACCAGAGATAAAATAGGAACCAACGTTTCTAGATTTACTTATAAGAATGGTTTTGTAGGGGTAGTGCTGACCCCCATACAATTGTAGGTCATTTCTTTTTGGTTTCAACACCCTCACGAGTTTCATCATCCTCTAATGCATTCATCTTGGTTGCTTGTTTCAGCTGGTACAAACAAGCTTGCGTTAGAAATAAGCACTGGCAAAGTTACCATCTCCGTCATTGTCAATCAATATTTCTTGTGCAAAGTTTTTCGCATTAATGTTTCAAAATTATTTTATAGATTTTGTTAAAATCAATCACAACTTATTAAGGACCAAACAAGGTTTTCAAATATAAAATACAGTTGATTAAATAATAGTTAAAAATAAGTTTAAAGTGCTCTTATGTTAAAAGGAAATCAAAGAAGTGCTAGGCTGATACTAAGAATGATGAGATTTTGCCTGTTGAGGATTTGCTAAAGATAAATAATTAAACCCAATACTGAGAAAATGATGGTAAGCAGCCAATAAAGCTGTTCAATTGAGTCCTAAACCAGTAGTGGGTTGCCTCCTGAACTGCTCTAATGTTGACAGCCCTAAAAAAGGACATAGATATTTCTTGTGAAAGTCTATTTTACTGGGGCACAAACAAATAATATGATTACAAGTTTCCTCCTGCTCTTTGCATAGTCAAAATATCCTTTGATGTTTTGCTGTGTTCATCCAGGCACCGAGAAACGGTAGAATTGGAATGCAAAAAGTCTGAATCTCAAGTATACCTTCTTCATCTTTGTGTCTAGATTAGAAATAAGGCCTGCCTCCTAGGGGGGTATGTATCTTGTGTTAACACTGTGGCCCAGATTGACTGAACTTTAAGACAACACAGCAAGATAAGTGTGCCATATCTACTAACAGGATATGGCACATTTCTGTTGTCTCGTAGCACAGTTGCACTTCGGGCCGCATAGTGCTGATATAGGCACCCTTGAGCCACGACGCCAAAGTGCCTGAGTTGTGGTCAGAACACTTTTTGCGCAGGAACAGATACTTACCTGCACGAAAACTATTCTTAGAGGCTTATTCCTCCTTGTGTTTGTGCTGCAGAATGCAATACATAGGGAAAGAGGAAGTAATGAGGAGAAATAAAGATATTTGTTACCACCATTCTGATGCAACCTACAGGTTTATTTACTTTAGTAAAATGGGTTTTAGTCAGACTACATGGGTGGGTGCACAGCAACACCCATGCTCCATCCCTTTAACGCCTCCCCAATGCAAGGTAGCACAAAACAGCACTATACGCTGCGTTGTGTTGCTTTTTTGTACAAAGTCATCCAAGTAGGCCATTCAGTGAGTTAGCAAATAACAAAATATATTTTAGACTAGGCTGTGTTAAAAAATCTTACCAAAACCGGGATTTATTTTTTTTATACATTAAGAGCTTGGCTATGTCATTCTTGGAGGTAGTTTCTTCTATTTTACTCAGTTGTAAATTTGCAGTTATTTCTGTTTATAGTACAGACTGTAAATAGCTGATAATATTTACGGAGTAAATGTTCTTTTAACAGATTTCAGTCTGTTATCCTTTACATTCCTACAGTTACAAGAGACATGTATCAATGCAATATAAAGAGTAATTTATCAATGCAATATAATCCTGTGAAAATAATGTTAGGTGTAAGAAACTGTGGGCCAGATGTATCAAAGGGTTTTGCCCATTCTGTGTCTACGGAGAAATGTGTTGATACATATGGCCCTGTATTATTAATTGAGGTGGTTGACAATGCATCTCAATAAAGAATCACAACCCTTGTCAGGGTGAACCCTCAAAGTCACTAAATTAACTTGAGCTCAACCCCCTGGTACCTATTACACAGATCAGACAGGTTTTTACTTAGGGCAATGCATAATGTGCAGGTGCAATACCAATATAATAATAAAATCGAATTGTAAAACAACAGAACTCTGAAACCAAATTCGAAAAATAGAGCAAAATTTAATAGACAAAGTGACACCAAAACAACAAAACCATATATCCACAAGGGATATGAATGTTAAAAGTTTTATGTAGGAATCATGCAAAGAAGCACAGTGGCAACTATTGTCAATGCAATAGGCCGAAACCAAGGTGAATTTTGAGGCTGTCCACAATATAGGACAGGTTGTGTACAACACCAGCTTCATCCTGGTCAACGATTTTACCTTCTGACGCAGCTCTTTAAGTCCCAATACACCGCAGGAGCACATTTCTAAAGCCCTACAGGACCTCAGTAGAGGCACTTAGAGAATCACAGGGTGTAAAGCAGAGGCTAACAGCAGGTTCCAGTCCAGGTAAAGTTGCCACTGGTCAGCTGGACAGTCAGAGGCAAGCTTGTTGTCAGCAGCCGCCTGCACAAGTAAGAGCAGTGGGGCCAGTTGGGAGGGTGGGGGGGGGGGGGGGAGATTTCGATAGACGAGGGAAAATTAATTATTTATTTTAATTTCCCTTGTGATCGTCTGTCGAATACCCCCACATCACAGCCCCACCGCCCCACCACTCTTACCTGCATGGGTTGCTCCTGCTTGTTGTATCACAGTAGCAAGACAGCAGCCTGATGACCATTGTAGTCCACCTCCTTGTCCTGGCTACAGGAGGGAGCAAGGCCCGTTCTTCAGGGCTCATCTCAGGTCACAAACAGCAGGTCCAATCGTCTACTGTTCTTCCTCAGCTCCAGCAGTGTTCTGAAGTGGGTTGCTGGAGGTGCCACATTTATGCCTGGCAGGACCTAGAGAGTGGGGGAAGGGAAGTAACTCCTGGGCAAACCCTAACCAATGGGGTAAAAGTTCCTATAACCAACCCTATTCATTTTGGGCTCTGAGGGCTGGGGGCATGCGTGGGGAATGTATTATGACAATTTATTTATTTTATTTATTTATTTCTGGCGATTTTTAGAGCGCGCAAATACCCTGGGGTGTCTCGGCGCTGTAGTTGCAGAACTCTCCGGAGGAGGGGGGGGGATTAGGCAGGGAACAACCATGTCTTTAGTTGCTTTCTGAAGTTAAGAAGGGTCGGAGCGATCTTAATGTTTAGAGGAAGTGCGTTCCACATTTTGGCCGTGGCAACAGCAAAGCGTTTGTCGCCCCAGTTGGCCCTTCTTGTACGGGGGACCATGACAAGGTGCGCTGAGGATGACCGCAGAGTTCTAGTATGTTCAAGCGGTCGGAAGGCTTTTCTTAAGAATAAGGGTCCTTGATCGTGAATGGCCTTATATGCAATGCATAAAGCCTTAAACTTGATGCGGCTCCTCACCGGTAGCCAATGTAATTGTCTGATGTAGGGGGAAACTGATGCAAATCTCGGGATAGATAGCAGTGTTCTGGCGGCAGCGTTCTGGACAGTTTGCAGTTTATTAAGAACCTTTTGTTGTGTATTGAGTAACAATGCATTGCAGTAATCAGTTTTGGAGAATACTAATGTACTGACCAAGGTTTTACCTGCATGTGACGGAAGGTATGGGATTAGTTTTTTTATCCTTTTTAGTACGTGGAAGGAAGAAGAAACCACAGCATTGACATGTTGCTGGAATGTCAATTTGTTATCGAAGATAACGCCCAAGTTGCGTACCTTCGTCACAGGTTCTGGCGGTTGTCCCATCTGGTGAGGCCACCATTGAGGGGACCAGGTGGGTTGAAGCCTCCCGAATGTCATCACTTCTGTCTTATCAGAATTGAGTTTAAGACAGTTGGATGACATCCAGGAGCTTATTGCCTTCATTCCCATTTGGAAATTGGCTGCTACTGAGATTCCGTCATTATGTATCGATAGCACCAATTGGGTATCGTCAGCATAGGTAGTGAGGGAGATTCCACAGGATTTTATGACCCTCGCCAGGTCCGACACATAGATATTAAATAGTGTCGGACTTAGCGAGGATCCCTGTGGTACTCCACATGGCAAGGAGAAGGTCTGGGATGTGAAATTGCCTAGTTTCACTGTTTGTGGACGGTTCGACAGGAATGAGGCCAGGAGGTTTTTTGCTTTGCATGTGATTCCTATGGCTTCGACACGGTCGATCAAGGTGGCGTGGTCGACCGCGTCGAAGGCCGCAGATAAGTCCAGGAGTACTAGAACTGCGGCTCCTCCATTATCCATTGTGGACCTAATCTCATCCGCTGCTTTTAACAGTGCCGTCTCTGTTCCGTGGCCCTGTCGGAACCCAAATTGGGTGTCATCCAGTAGATTATTGTGATGGATGTAGTTTGACAGCTGGATATTCATGATCTTTTCAAAGATCTTTGCAGGGAATGGGAGGCAGGCAATGGGCCTATAACTAGCAGGAAGGAGAGGGTCTAGACTAGGTTTTTTAAGCAGCGGTTTGATTATTGCTTTTTTCCACTGCGGGGGGTATACACCGGATTCAAACATTGCATTGCAGATGGTGGTTAGGGGAGGGGCAATAACCTCCGAAATTAGGTTGAGGATGTTTGGAGGGCAAGGGTCCAAAGGTGAGCCGGATTTGGTTCGAGCGATCAGTGGTTGAATGAATTCACTGGAGGTAGGTTCAAAACCTGCGAATGAAGGGCCAGTGTCAGCTGTGGAATGAGAGGGAATGGTCGCTACCTCAGGTGTAAATGTGTTAAAGATAGCTCTAACCTTATCCTCGAAAAAATTGGCTAATGCATCAGAAAGGGCTTGAGACCCTTCTGACTGAGGAACAGATGGATTGGACAGGTAGGTTACTATTTGAAATAGTTTCCCTGAGGAGTTTTTCGCCTCATTAATTTGGCTTGTATAGTATGTAGTTTTTTCTGTTTTTATGAGTTTTTTATAGTTAGTGAGAGCGCTTTTGTAACTAATCTTGTCAGATGTGTTAAAGTTACGGCGCCACTGCCGTTCAAGGTTTCTGCAGTACTGACGCTGAAGTCTGAGCGGCTCAGAGAACCAGGGGGCTGATGGACGTTTTCTAGTACGGTGGGAGGTTTTAGGAGGTGCTAATTTGTTGCAGGCTTCGATCAGAATCTCCGTATAAGTGTCTGACGCTGCTATGGGATCATGCTCATTAAGTGATGGACTATCCTGAATCATCTGAGTGAGACGTTCAAGATTTAAGTTCTTCCAGTCTCTGA
Organism: Lissotriton vulgaris; assembly: GCF_964263255.1. Taxonomy (NCBI): domain Eukaryota; kingdom Metazoa; phylum Chordata; class Amphibia; order Caudata; family Salamandridae; genus Lissotriton; species Lissotriton vulgaris. The sequence continues at coordinate 188,168,952 of NC_141695.1, read as the reverse complement.
ATGTAGTAGAGTGGGGAAGAGACAGCCGAGGGGGCGTGGGTTTAGTAGGGATAGAGAAGCATATAGCAGATTGATCAGTCCAGATTAGAGGAATGACCTCTGTGATGGAGATTTCGGGATAGTTGGTGAATACTCCATCCAACGTATGGCCTGCTTTGTGCGTGGGTTTTTTAACAATTTGTGTGAGACCGGCAGTCTCTAAGTCTCCAAGTAACATTTTAGTGTCAGGGTCTTCTGAAACTTCGAGGTGAAAGTTAAAATCACCTAGAATGGTGAACTGTGGTGCTCCAATAGATGTCTCGATTATGTGATCCAGGCGTGCTAGAATTTTGGCTCTGGATCCTGGAGGGCGGTAAATCAACATACTTTTAAATGTTGCTTTACTGGATAGGCCTATTGAGAAGAGGAGGGCCTCGCATTCAGGATAGGTTGTATCTGTAGTAGATATTTTAAGGTGATCTTTGTACATGATTGCGACTCCTCCACCCTTCCTTATAGGTCTGTCTAGTTTACACACACAGTAGTTGTCTGGTGTGGCGTCTCTGAAATCAGGGCCAGAGGCCTCGTCTCCCCAAGTTTCAGTGATAAATAGAATATCTATCTGTTGCGAGTCTATGAACTCAGCGATTTCAAATTTATGTTTTGGTAGGGATCTTGAATTGATAAGGGCTGCTGTTACAAGAGGGGGAGGTATAGGGGGAGAGATGGGTGGCGTCTCAGTGCAAGTGGGACACTTGAGTGGTCCGAACCTAGGATCGTTGTAGTTAAAGTTTGGTAATGAATGAGGGTACCTGGTTGTTTGTTTGATGCTGAGGAGTTGATCCGGAGTGTAAGTTATTGGTAAGGTGCTGGTTGCGGGATAAGGAGATGAAGGATCAGGGGGGTGGCCCTTAGCCCGGTCTCGGCGCGGACGAGCGCAGACGAGCTTGCCCTATGCGCGCCTTCGGCGCGCATTCGTCGCGCCCGCTGCGCTCGTCCGCTGCGCTTCCTGTGCAGACACATTCTTATGGACTAAAAAGCCAGGGGGTGTGGCCTCGGAGTGGGCGTGTCCTGGTCCGGGCGGGGGAAATGGTCTTTTCCTAAGCGAGGTACTTGTGGTGTTCCCAGCGCTCGTTTTAGGCAATAAACAAGTGCCTGCACACAGTAATCGTGTGCAGGGATCAGGGGGAGAGTGAAGTTAAAAACATGAAATTTTCGATTTTAAAAGCAAAAACAAACGTCTCCCGGCTGTGCCTCAGGAGGTAAACAACTAACAAGCGCCCAGCGCGACGGCGCGCTATTTATGCAATGTTCTAGGGGGCGTGGCCTCGGAGTGGGCGTGTCCTGGTCCGGGCGGGGGGAAATGGTCTTTTCCTAAGCGAGGTACTTGTGGTGTTCCCAGCGCTCGTTTTAGGCAATAAACAAGTGCCTGCACACAGTAATCGTGTGCAGGGATCAGGGGGAGAGTGAAGTTAAAAACATGAAATTTTCGATTTTAAAAGCAAAAACAAACGTCTCCCGGCTGTGCCTCAGGAGGTAAACAACTAACAAGCGCCCAGCGCGACGGCGCGCTATTTATGCAATATAGGGGGCGTGGCCTCGGAGTGGGCGTGTCCTGGTCCGGGCGGGGGGAAATGGTCTTTTCCTAAGCGAGGTATTTGTGGTGTTCCCAGCGCTCGTTTTAGGCAATAAACAAGTGCCTGCACACAGTAATCGTGTGCAGGGATCAGGGGGAGAGTGAAGTTAAAAACATGAAATTTTCGATTTTAAAAGCAAAAACAAACGTCTCCGGCTGTGCCTCAGGAGGTAAACAACTAACAAGCGCCCAGCGCGACGGCGCGCTATTTATGCAATGTTCTAGGGGGCGTGGCCTCGGAGTGGGCGTGTCCTGGTCCGGGCGGGGGGAAATGGTCTTTTCCTAAGCGAGGTACTTGTGGTCTTCCCAGCGCTCGTTTTAGGCAATAAACAAGTGCCTGCACACAGTAATCGTGTGCAGGGATCAGGGGGAGAGTGAAGTTAAAAACATGAAATTTTCGATTTTAAAAGCAAAAACAAACGTCTCCCGGCTGTGCATCAGGAGGTAAACAACTAACTTTCTAAATTCTAGTGCTCTCACACATATATTACCATAATCTAGTTTGAGGTAGCCACTGCACCCCTCAATAAATGCAGAGACAAAGATCTGATAGGACAAAAACAGAAAACAGTATTTTTCAGAAACCAGAAAATGAATACACAAAAATTGTCTTGGGATCCTGTTCCATTTCTTTCACGTGCATCCTGAGTTTTATATGTAAAACCCAGAGACAGAAGTCTTTTCTTTTTTCTTTTAAATCTTTTTTATTGTTTTCAATCTTGGCTTTGGAAAAAATTCAGGTTGAACACAATCACAGTTTACTGTCAATTTACATTCCCATATCATCAATACAGACGGAAGTCTTTTTGAACAACATTGGAGTTTTCCAGAAACCACACAAAGCATACACAAGAATTGTCTTGGCATCCTGTTTCCTTCCATTTAAGTGCTTCCCAAGTGTAATACGTAAATCCAATAGAGCTATTATGTGGGATTTGACAACCCAGCAGGATTTAACACTGTAGTGTCAAAAAGGATGCCCACAGCCCCTACCCTGTACACTCTATGAGGTTCCAAGTAGTCATCTCTGCCCATTCAGGTCAGCCTATTGAAAAGGGTATTTCACACCCTTTTCACACCTATTCAAATGCTAATCACTGACTGGGAGAAGCTGGAGAGCAAATGCAAATTAGCCTTCAGTAACTTCAGGCTTGAAAAAGGTAAATTTATATGTGCCACTTTTCCTTAATATTGATTAAAATCCAACTTCACCATTAAATTTGATTATTAAAACTATTAAAAAATAGTTGTTTAGTTTTTCCTAGCAAGTCTGATTCGATATATTCGATACATTCGATATATATAGTATTAGGACTTTAATCTGTACTTTGGTTTTCTTCATAGGTCAGCTAGGCCTGCAACAGTAAAAAAATAGCTTTTGGGTAATTGTCACTATAAGAGCGTGCTAGCATACATTTCCATATGTCCTACTTTTAAATAGCATTCACCCTCCATTATGGACTGCAAAGCCTACATAGTGGTGGCACTTCCAGCAAACATGTCTCCTTCAGTCACACCACAGCTCTCCATTGGACGGACCACAGCTGCGTTCACTTTATCTACAATAAGACCACAACACACAACCATCCTCAACCTACTCTGCGAAGAAACTGGAACAAAATCACCAGCGACCAGATCTCCTCAGCGCTTCTTCAAAACCCCCCTGCCCACCCCTCAAACCCCGACCAAGCAGCCATTAACCTCTCCCAATGGCTATCCAACAGCGCCGACATCCTAGCACCGCTGAAAAAACGTCAAACCAAACTAGGCAGCAAAAATGCCTCCTGGTTCAACGATGATCTTAAGAAATCGAAGAAACTGTGTCGCTCCCTCGAGAAGGCCTGGAAAAAAGACCCAAACACCAGCACCAGGGATGCCTTCAAAAACGCCACCCGCATACACCACCAACTAATCCGGTCTGCCAAGAAAGCCGCCTTCAAAGACCGACTAGATAATAACGCCCACAACAGCAAGGAATTATTCAACATCGTCAAAGAATTTACCAACCCTTCAGCCAACTCCAACGACATCACTCCCTCTCAAGCCCTCTGCGACTCCCTAGCCTCATTCTTCCACAACAAAATCGCAGACATCCACAACAGCTTCGACAACCGACCCAGAGACCAACCCACCCAACCCTCTGCAAGACCTTCACCCCCCTTGAACATCCTTAATGACTGGAACCCAATCTCCACCGAGGACACCATCCGCCTGATGAACTCCATCCACTCAGGATCCCCCACAGACCCATGCCCTCACCACATCTTCAACAAAGCTGACTCCATCATAGCACCACACCACCTCAACTGCTCTCTCAACTCCGCCACCTTCCCGGAAAGCTGGAAACACGCCGAACTCAGCGCCCTTCTGAAAAAACCCACAGCTGACCCCACCGATCTCAAAAACTACCGCCCCATCTCGCTCCTTCCATTCCCGGCCAAAGTCATTGAGAAAGCTGTCAACAACCAGCTCGCCGCCTTCCTCGAAACCAACAAATCCCTCGACTCCTCACAGTCCGGCTTCCGAGCCAAACACAGCACTGAGAACCCTACTGGACAATGGAGACACAGTCGCCCTCATCCTCCTCGACCTCTCCGCAGCCTTCGACACAGTCTGCCATAGCACCCTGCTACAACGCCTCAGAAACATTGGAATCCAAGGAAAAGCACTGGAATGGATCACCTCGTTCCTCACCGGAAGAACCCAGAGAGTCCGCCTCCCACCATTCAAGTCTGAGGCCACTGAAGTCATCTGCCGTGTACCACAAGGATCTTCACTCAGCCCCACCCTCTTCAACGTATACATGAGCCCCCTTGCGGCCATCGCACGCCAACACAACCTCAACATCATCTCCTACGCGGATGACACTCAACTGATCCTATCACTCACCAGAGACCCTAACACTGCCAAAACCAACCTACATGAAGGAATGAAAGAAGTAGTCGAGTGGATGAAGCACAGCCGTCTGAAACTGAACTCAGACAAAACAGAAGTCCTTATCTTAGGTACCTCCCCCTCTGCCTGGGATGACTCTTGGTGGCCAGAGGCCCTTGTAAAAGCACCCATCCCGACGGACCACGCACGGAACCTGGGCGTCATCCTGGACTCCTCACTCTCTATGAACAGACAAGTCAACGCCGTTTCATCATCTTGCTTCAACATTCTTCGCATGCTCAAAAAAACATTTCGTTGGATCCCCACCGAAACTAGAAAAACAGTCACCCATGCACTGGTCACGAGCCGCCTAGACTACGGAAACACCCTATACGCCGGTACCACCGCAAAACTCCAGAAAAAACTCCAACGCATCCAGAACGCCTCAGCCAGACTCATACTAGACATCCCGCGTAAAGACCACATCTCTGGTCACCTGAAAAACCTCCACTGGCTCCCCGTCAATAAGAGGATCACTTTCCGCCTCCTAACCCACGGACACAAAGCACTTTACGATCTGGGACCCGAATGCCTCAACGCACGACTCTCCTTCTACACCCCCTCGCGCCAGCTACGATCCTCCAACCAAGCCCTTGCTACTGTACCTCGCATCAACAAAACCACCATGGGAGGGAGATCCTTCTCCTACCTGGCAGCTACAACCTGGAACTCACTTCCTACTCACCTTCGCCTCACTCAGAACGACCTAGCATTCAGAAAGCAACTTAAAACTTGGATATTTGACAAGTAATTCTCCACCCTGCTTCAAGCGCCTTGAGATCCTCTGGGTATGTAGCGCGCTATATAAATCTTTTGACTTGACTTGACTTGACTTGTCTTACACAGTTAGTCAGGCAACAATGGTAGGCCTGAAGCCATGTTTGCCCTGCTGATGTAGCGGACGGATGAAGTCCACAATTGACATTTAACTTACAGGCCCTGGGTACACTTCGTACCATATACTAAGCATTTAAAGGTAAGCTAAATATGTCAATTAGCAATATGCCAATATGATCATGTTGAATGCAGGTGCAGGTGCACAGGCACTTTACCACACGGGATCAGAGATAAAGGGCACAGAGTTCATCCAGCAAAAACTGTTAAGGCAACAATCTGGTGGTATATCAAGCAATAGTTGGTCTTTTTATACTTTAGGTTAAACTCTACTATTAATCTGCAGTGTGGAATGGATGACCTCAGGGTGAATAAGTGGCAACAATCTGGTGGTATATCAAGCAATAGTTGGTCTTTTTATACTTTAGGTTAAACTCTAGTATTAATCTGCAGTGTGGAATGGATGACCTCAGGGTGAATAAGTGGCAACAATCTGGTGGTATATCAAGCAATAGTTGGTCTTTTTATACTTTAGGTTAAACTCCAGTATTAATCTGCAGTGTGGAATGGATGACCTCAGGGTGAATAAGTGGCAACAATCTGGTGGTATATCAAGCAATAGTTGGTCTTTTTATACTTTAGGTTAAACTCCAGTATTAATCTGCAGTGTGGAATGGATGACCTCAGGGTGAATAAGTGGCAACAATCTGGTGGTATATCAAGCAATAGTTGGTCTTTTTATACTTTAGGTTAAACTCTAGTATTAATCTGCAGTGTGGAATGGATGACCTCAGGGTGAATAAGTGGCAACAATCTGGTGGTACATCAAGCAATAGTTGGTCTTTTTATACTTTAGGTTAAACTCTAGTATTAATCTGCAGTGTGGAATGGATGACCTCAGGGTGAATAAGTGGCAACAATCTGGTGGTATATCAAGCAATAGTTGGTCTTTTTATAGTTTAGGTTAAACTCTAGTATTAATCTGCAGTGTGGAATGGATGACCTCAGGGTGAATAAGTGGCAACAATCTGGTGGTACATCAAGCAATAGTTGGTCTTTTTATACTTTAGGTTAAACTCTAGTATTAATCTGCAGTGTGGAATGGATGACCTCAGGGTGAATAAGTGGCAACAATCTGGTGGTACATCAAGCAATAGTTGGTCTTTTTATACTTTAGGTTAAACTCCAGTATTAATCTGCAGTGTGGAATGGATGACCTCAGGGTGAATAAGTGGCAACAATCTGGTGGTATATCAAGCAATAGTTGGTCTTTTTATACTTTAGGTTAAACTCTAGTATTAATCTGCAGTGTGGAATGGATGACCTCAGGGTGAATAAGTGGCAACAATCTGGTGGTACATCAAGCAATAGTTGGTCTTTTTATACTTTAGGTTAAACTCTAGTATTAATCTGCAGTGTGGAATGGATGACCTCAGGGTGAATAAGTGGCAACAATCTGGTGGTACATCAAGCGATAGTTGGTCTTTTTATACTTTAGGTTAAACTCCAGTATTAATCTGCAGTGTGGAATGGATGACCTCAGGGTGAATAAGTGGCAACAATCTGGTGGTATATCAAGCAATAGTTGGTCTTTTTATACTTTAGGTTAAACTCTAGTATTAATCTGCAGTGTGGAATGGATGACCCCAGGGTGAATAAGTGGCAACAATCTGATGGTATATCAAGCAATAGTTGGTCTTTTTATACTTTAGGTTAAACTCTAGTTTTAATCTGCAGTGTGGAATGGATGACCTCAGGGTGAATAAGTGGCAACAATCTGGTGGTATATCAAGCAATAGTTGGTCTTGTTATACTTTAGGTTAAACTCTAGTATTAATCTGCAGTGTGGAATGGATGACCTCAGGGTGAATAAGTGGCAAATGTTTTTTGAAAAATATGTTATCACATTTTTGAATAATTTTAGGACGCAGCACCAGTGAACCCAAAATCACAATGTTGATTAGCTTAGAGTTTAGCTTCAGAAAGTTCTGGGCTTATTCTTCCTCATACGTTGAGAAATCCAACTCTCTCCAACACACAATTCCAGTTCTAGAACTTCTGATGTGTCACAATTTGAGGTGCTCCTGGGACAAATTTCATTCATACTAAGGGCCTCAACTCTGTCTCTTGTTCGACAGTCTTCCCAACCGCTGACTTTGCTGTCCGCCCACCCTATTTAGATGTTGTCTGGTTCATAGATGAAAGGCTGCCAAAGTCCATCCGAATTCTTAACTGTGTTAACGACTGTATAGGCTGAAGTGGCTATCGGCGGGACTCCAGCCTAGATTCCAGCCATCCCAATTACAATGCCCCTTTCCGCTGTGGGAACTGTGGCAGGAATACCTCCTACTACGAGTTGGCGGAATCCAAGGAAATTAGGTAAAAACGTTCTTTTTTCCTGTTTCTATCTTCTGTTTCCATCTCGTACCCCATTGCTCAAGTCAAGTCAAGTCAAGGCAGAAATGTATATAGCGCGCTACAAACCCATAGGGTCTCAAGGCGCTTGAGGAAGGGGGGAGATTACTTGTCGAATATCCAAGTTTTAAGTTGCTTTCTGAATGCTAGGTGGTTCTGAGTAAGGCGAAGGTGAGTGGGAAGAGAGTTCCAGGTTTTGGCTGCCAGGTAGGAGAAGGATCTACCTCCCATGGTGGCTTTGTTGATGCGAGGAACAGTGGCAAGGGCTTGGTTGGAGGATCGTAGCTGACGGGAGGGGGTGTAGAAGGACAGTCGTGTGTTGAGGCATTCGGGTCCAAGTTCGTAAAGTGCTTTGTGTGCGTAGGTTAAGAGGCGGAAGGTAATCCTCTTATTTACGGGGAGCCAGTGGAGGTTTTTCAGGTGACCAGAGATGTGTTCTTTACGCGGGATATCTAGTATGAGCCTGGCTGAGGCGTTCTGGATGTGTTGGAGTTTTTTCTGGAGTTTTGCGGTGGAACCGGCGTATAGGGTGTTTCCGTAGTCCAGGCGACTCGTGACCAGTGCGTGAGTGACCGTTTTTCTAGTTTCGGTGGGGATCCAGTGAAATGTTTTTTTGAGCATGCGAAGAATGTTGAAGCAAGATGATGAGGCCACGTTGACTTGTCTGGTCATTGAGAGTGAGGAGTCCAGGATGACGCCCAGGTTCCGTGCATGGTCCGTCGGGGTGGGTGCTTTTCCAAGGGCCTCTGGCCACCAAGAGTCGTCCCAGGCAGAGGGGGAGGTACCTAAGATTAGGACTTCAGTTTTGTCTGAATTCAGTTTCAGACGGCTGTGCTTCATCCACTCGGCTACTTCTTTCATTCCTTCGTGTAAGTTGTTTTTGGCGGTGTTGGGGTCCTTGGTGAGTGAGAGGATCAGTTGGGTGTCGTCAGCGTAGGAGATGATGTTGAGGTTGTGTTGGCGAACGATGGCTGCGAGGGGGCTCATGTACACGTTGAAGAGGGTGGGGCTGAGTGACGATCCTTGCGGCACGCCGCAGATGACTTCGGAGGCCTCTGATTTGAATGGAGGGAGCCGGACTCTCTGAGTTCTTCCGGTGAGGAACGAGGTGATCCATTCCAGTGCTTTTCCTTGGATTCCAATGTTACTGAGGCGCTGTAATAGGGTGCTATGGCAGACTGTGTCGAAGGCTGCGGAGAGGTCAAGGAGGATGAGGGCAACTGTTCCTCCATTGTCCAGTAGGGTTCGAATGTCATCTGTTGCTGCGATGAGTGCGGTCTCAGTACTGTGTTTGGCTCGGAATCCGGACTGTGAGGGGTCGAGGGATTTGTTGCTTTCGAGAAAGGCGGCAAGCTGGTTGTTGACAGCTTTCTCGATGACTTTGGCCGGGAAAGGAAGGAGCGAGATGGGGCGGTAGTTTTTGAGTTCGGTGGGGTCAGCTGTGGGTTTTTTCAGAAGGGCGCTGAGTTCTGCGTGTTTCCAGCTTTCCGGGAAGGTGGCGGAGTTGAGGGAGCAGTTGATGACGTCTCGGAGGTGTGGTGCTATGATGGAGTCTGCTTTGTTGAAGATGTGGTGAGGGCATGGGTCAGTTGGGGATCCTGAGTGGATGGAGTTCATCAGGCGGATGGTGTCCTCAGTGGAGATTGGATTCCAGTCGTTAAGGATGTTCAAGGGGGTAGAAGGTCCTGCAGAAGGTTGGGTGGGTTGGTCTTCGGGTCGGTTGTCGAAGCTGTTGTGGATGTCTGCATTTTTGTTGTGGAAGAAGGAAGCTAGGGAGTCGCAGAGGGCTTGAGAGGGGGTGATGTCGTTGGAGTTGGCTGATGGGTTGGTAAATTCTTTGACGATGTTGAATAACTCCTTGCTATTGTGGGCGTTGTTATCTAGTCGGTCTTTGAAGGCGGCTTTCTTGGCAGACCGGATTAGTTGGTGGTGTATGCGGGTGGCGTTTTTGAAGGCGTCTCTGGTGTTGGAGTTGGGGTCTTTTTTCCATGCTTTCTCGAGGGAGCGACAGAGTTTCTTGGATTTCTTAAGATCATCGTTGAACCAGGAGGCCTTCTTGCTGCCTAGTTTGTTTTGATGTTTTTTCAACGGTGCTAGGATGTTGGCGCTTTTGGATGCCCATTGGGTGAAGTTAATGGCTGCTTGGTCGGGGTTTGAGGAGTGGACAGGAGGGATTTGAAGGAGCGATGAGGAGATCTGGTCGATGGTGAGTTTGTTCCAATTTCTACGCAGGGTGGGTTGAGGGTGGTAGTGGATTGTGGACTTATTGTAGAAAAAGTGAACGCAGCTGTGGTCCGTCCAATGAAGAGCTGTGGTGTGGCTGAATGAGACGTGTTTGCTGGAGGTGAAGATAGGGTCGAGTGTGTGACCTGCAATGTGGGTGGGGGAAGTGACAAGTTGTTTGAGTCCGAGGTTAGCGAGGTTGTCCAGAAGGGTGGTGGCTCTGTTGTCATTACTCTTTTCCAGGTGAAAATTGAGGTCTCCCAATAGGATGTAGTCCTCGGAGGGGAGGGCGTGTGGGGTGATGAAGTCAGCGATGTCGTCATTGAATTGTGCACGGGGTCCCGGGGGCCGGTAGAGAAGGGTGCCTCTGAGTGTGGTTTTGGGATCGGTGTGGATCTGGAAGTGAAGGTGCTCGGCGCTGGCAAGGTTGTCATCTGAGCTGGTTGAGATGCGAATGGAATTCTTATGGACGATGGCGATGCCTCCTCCTGTATGTTTGACGCGGTCCTTATGGATGATCTTGTATCCTTCTGGGATGGCAATGGTGATGTCTGGGGCTGATGAGGCGTTCATCCATGTTTCTGTTAGGAAGGCGACGTCCGGTGAGATGGTGTCTAGTAGATTCCAGAGGTCGATGGCATGTCTGTGGACTGAGCGGGTGTTGAGCAGGATGCATTTTAGGTGGTTGGTGTCGGGTCTCTGTGTTGCGTTGGTGGATGAGGAGTTGGTTTTGGTGCCGTCGAACTTGCAGGATTTGCATGAGAAGGGACCATGGGTGTGTCCTGGAGCGGCTTGGGCGCAGTTGGGGGAGCGGCCGGAGTTAAGGGCTAGGAGGGAGGTGGCATCGTATGTAATGCGGGGTGGGTGGGTGGTACGAGGGCCAGGGGGTCTGGCGCTGGGCGCGGGCTTGGCGCGGACGGGCGTAGACGGGCTTACCTTTGGCGCACCTTCGGCGCGACCGGGACGCGATCGCTGCGCGTGAACGCTGCGCGAAAAGGCGTTGGTCATATGTGTATAGAGGAAGGGGAGGGTCAGCAGGGAGGCGGGGTGTAGATCGGTGGAAGGAGGCACAAACAACAAACAAAATGGCAGTAAGCAGTCGAACTGCAAGCAACACTGGGGCACAGAGTAGGCGATCGCGATGGCAAAGGCGGTCAGGCAGGTATGCAAAGTAATTGAGGGCACAGGTCAAACACAGGCAGAGATGTGCCAAACAGCTGTACAATTAGCGCACTACACTCGTCAGTCATAATGAGTCTGCAAAAAGTAAACAGAGCTGCTCGGCGGGCGGGGCACTACGCTCAGGCTGCAAAGGAGCTGAAATGAGCAGAATATTAAATGAGGTCGATCTCTATCGTAGTACGATACCGCTTTGAGAGGCTTCTGTGAGGCTGGGAGCTGCGTGAGGAGCGGCCGTTTCTGCTGAAAGCAGGACGGTCCCTCCTTTACTAAACTAACTCCACTGTGATGCCAAAGGACTCGGTTGTTGCCGAGATCTACAGTAAGCTACTTGTCCAATTGTCCTATCGTGTACTTTTGCTCTAACATGCAAATTTGTCTTGGTATGTAATGCCGTAGTGTTCAGTTACCCACTCACCAAGGTAAAATGAACACACCTGTATTGACACTTAAAAATATTCTTGTTGTGGCGCATGTGGGTGTGCATTCAATAGTGTGTGTATGTTGTTTGTTTGGCACTGATATGTACACAAATGAGGCATAACACATTTCTTACATATACAATATGACACATGCACAGCATATATGGGTAGTAAGATAATGATGAGCAGTCTTTACCTATCTCAACACCACCATGACATCACTCCATCAGAACACCGCCGCCAGGACACCGCCAAAACAACAGGCACATCTAAATCTGCTCGGCAGAAACCCGCTGACATGACAGTAACAGAGTGCTGTTACCCAGCAGGGAAGACTGCCACCGCAGCTGGCTCCTGTCTATTGCTGCAAAATCGAAATGGGGGGGATCGCTGTCAGCTCGACAGAGTACTTGGGACCGCTGCTGGGGCAGGATGGCGGTATTCCCGACAAACTCTAAATCAGGCACTGTATTCTTTGATGTCCTTCAGGCTAAGACGCTTGTTGAGAAGGTTCCAATAAGAGAGTCCTACAGCAGATATCTTCACAAATCTTCTGCAATCATTATGAAGCGGCTTTCGATCCAGTCCTGGACACTTTTGTTGCTACTGAAAGGGCAGTGTAAAGCTCTGTCTTAAAAGAATGGAAGGCTAAGTCGTCGTTCTGGCATTCGCCCTTATGACCATTCAGCGGAAAGCGACCCAACCAATGTGCTCCTATTAGTTCAATCTTCTGTTTAATGCTGTTTGGCTACAGATGCTAAAGCTATTTTTAAGGCTCCATGATTCTTGACAACTTCACCATCTCATAAAGCTGTTTCCCATCAGTCTCTCCACCCATGTTTTGAACTCCAGCCCACCACTAATCATGTATACATACAGAGAGGGAGCAGGCAGACTCTGTGCCCCTAGATTACCCATACAAATATGCCTCCGGAATTATATGGCTCAGCAATGTCAATTTGCACAGCAGGGCCATTATCCTGATGCAGCACCTTGAAGTCAGTATGTGCTGTTTTGTTTATTTATTATAAATCCTGGTGGTGAGTAATAAACATATTTTTATTTATAAGTGTTTCAAGTCAAATAGTTTATCACAATAGTTAACGAAAACATACAAATAAAACCATGTACATTTACACAGCCGTTTAATGTTGATTATCCATTAAGACAGTTGCAAAGGCCTTCTGCAGGATTGGTAGAGAAAGACCACCTAATTTGGGAGGGACTGTAGGGCCTGCACTATGTTCAAGATATGGAGGATAAAAAGCAGGAGTGGAAGAAAGCCGCCCTCTATTTGTGAACACTTTTTCAGGGGGCTCTGAAAGAGCAACCAGTTTAATATGCACCCGCGAGTAGAGTACAAGGAGAATTTTGACTTGGACAAGAAAGAGGGAACCTCCATTTAGATAGTCTGGCCACATCTCCTGTCAACCCAGTGAAAAGACAGTGTGGAATTGTAGTCCCACAACAAAGTCATTAAACTATCCTAAATTCCTCAATGATCCTGTAATCCAGTTTGGTAACACTGTCTAACATATTTTCCTTCACCTAGTGCTCCAAGTCCTACACGAATATTTTGAAAGCATTTTCTATTAATGTCAATGAGAGCTATCAATCTATAATTGGAAAGACATTGATTGAATACCTTTTGATGAATGTGATTTTGTAATAAAGTACACATTTCAAGAGCAAAGGTGTAAGATGCTCAGAATAGAACTCTCTGTTGTGTGTACATATTGGTACAGGAAGCTCATAAGAACCTGGTGCACTGTTTAGCAGGAATCTCTGGAATAAGATACTGACATCGAGGATATGCAAACCACATCTTGCTCAAATAGGGTTGTCTATTCTCCTATGATGTACAAAGATTCTATATAATTATCCCAGAGTTCAGGTAGGGTGTGTTTGAAATGGGATCTCTGGTTGGCTAAGGCTTGCACCACAGCCAGGAAGAGACCACCACTCTAGTCAGGGCAAGGGAGTTACACGCCAAAGATAACCCCTGCTCACCCCCTTGGTAGCTTGGCACGAGCAGTCAGGCTTATCCAGGAGTGCATGTGTAAAGCGCTTGCACATGCACACAGCAACAACATACCAGGCACAGCACAAAAGGAACTCCACACAAGATTATATCAAAAATAGCCTTTGTATTATCATAACACATTAGAATAGTAATCACATGATATACATTGCACCACCTGGTACTAGGTAATATCTACAAGGGATTATATACACCTAACAGGGCCAACTGGACCACTGTCAGTACCATCACAAAGTGAGCTTAGTAAAAGTAGAACCTCACATAAACGTACAACCAGTAATCACTGGTAGCCACAGTACTCAACATCATCCTGTAACATAAACCATATTATGCACAGTATCACATTTAGGCGTGAAAAACATTCTGCAACAACCTCACCAGCATAAACACATTATGCAATCATCTCATAAGTCTAAACACATTAGACCCTAACCTCCTAAGCATAACTCACAATAGGGGCATAATTCACAATAGAGAATAATCTCACTAGCATAAACCAAAGTATGCAAATAACCTCATCCATAAACCACAGTTAGAGGCTTCAAACAGGGTGCGTAAATCATAGTATAGGAATCACATTTCCTAGCACCACATAACTCACATTAAGGCCTGGCGCCCTACAAACCCCACAGTCCCCCTGGCCAACCAGCCTTCTCAAGGGGGCTCAAATGCCCTAAGTCCCAAAATGTCAGAGCATAGCAGCGGAATCCAAAGTGTGCCATCGCACTGGGGCAAAGGAATGCATCTCACACCTATCTCTCTCAAAGATGCCCCAAAGAACTGTGGCCTACACGTAGCAGCTGACGCTAATTGCCATGCAGATAAAAATAAAATAAATCCTGGCACTCACTGTGCCCTCTGAACAAATGTCCAGAACATTGCAGCTGCCCTCAGGCAGGGCAGCTGTGAATACGCACATAGGCCCCGGCACAACTGTGCCCTCTGGGCCTCACTGGGGCTCTGGAAACAAATATGCCCAACGTTGGAGTCACATGGGCTCTTGAAACCACACATGCCCCACGTTGAAGCTGCCCTCTGGCAAGCGGGTCAGCTGGAGATATGGCCAACTGGGGAGATCACGGGCCCCTCTGGGCCCTCTACAAGAATGTGTCCCCCTTGTTGGAGTGCCCCGCTCTTTTGCAGGACCGCTCAGACTCTGTGCCTCGACCAACACACACAACGGAGAAACCCCTACTCACCGGGCTCTCCATGCGGCTGGGGACTCTGTCTCCTCGAGTCTCATCTTCTCTCTGCGGCTGGACCAGCACCACTTCTCCTGGTCTCCTCTCAGCGCTGGGTGAAGGCAGGGCTCTTCAGGCTTTTCTCCCTTGCTGGTGCCCACGGGGCTCTCCCTCACTCATGGGCATGCGCCCACCTCCATGGACGCCTCCCTTGCTCTTCTCCTCACTTCACCTGGGCCCCCTTCTGGGACCCGGGGCTTCTCAGGGCACATGCAGGGCTCCGCATACGGTAGCCATGCTCGAGCAGCCGCCGCCATCACCTTGGCTCTTCCGCTTCCGTCCATTAGACCCCGCCCCAACCAGGCGGATCACGGATCGCAGATCCGGTGGAGATCTTTCCTCTTTTCTCTTGGCGGCAATGAAGGGTGGGCTCCCTCTTAATTAAAACTATAAAGCGGGGTGGGCTCTCGCTAGGATCAACATAAAAGCGGCCATGTGAGGTGGACACCCACTATTTAACTATTAAATAGGCGGGGCAGGCACTCACCGCTCTAGACATCACGGGGGAATCCCTCACACCAGGATTCCCCACATCCGGATGATCAGCTCAGCACTGCAGAGCCCTCGTGGTCCTTCTCTCGGGGGAAATCACGATAAAGCGTAGTGCTCACGAGGCGCTAGAGGCATCAAAAAGTCTTGCATCAAAGGAATAAGTCCCAGCAAAGGTCTTAGGGATCAAGGGGGCAATGCTGGTGCCAGGGATTTAAGACCTCATGGCAGCCCCCCTGGGCAACAGCAGCAGCACGCCTCGGCAGGATTCAGGAACAAGGACTGAACAACATCATGGGGTCACAGCCCCTATATTTATATTAACATTTCCTTTGTCTTTAGTGCAGGGCATGGGGGAACCAGATGCAAATGGTTCAGGGGGGATTTGGAGCACTTTGTTTGGCAAGCTCCTCTTCCGGTTTGTCAGGTGGGGGCTAGGTGATCAGGCACAACACAGGGGGCGGAGCCCGCATTCACTAGGGCAGGCACCATCCTATTCAGAGTTAGAGGATTACCCCTCCCACTACTCCTAGCCCAAATGTCCTATTAGTGCCAAGGGCTGAGTCACCCTGCCCCTCCTGGAGCCACACACCTCCCAGCCTCTGTCACTCACAAGCCAGGCATGCAATTCACATCAGGCAGGCAGACACATAGCACACAGAAATGCCAATTCCTAAAAGTGGCATTTCTCCCATAGTCACACTAAATCAGCACACACCATTACGCAACATTTATTCTCACAAATTCATACATACTAAACTCAACCCGGCTGCTCCTCTCATACCAGGAATTGTCATGGACACACTTATCCCCAATGCATTCCTATGGGATTGCAGACCAACTTCACCAAATGTGCAGAGAGAGCGCACACACTTTGCACTGGACCACAGTGCTAAAGTGCCCAAAGGTTTAAAACCAACAACACCATGTCAGAACTTAAGGCAAAAGGTTTAGGGGTGAACCTGCCAAAAAGTGTCAAGTCCAACTGGGTGCAATTATCAAAATTCCTTAAGTTATTGATATCTGTATGCACTGCCAAAATCTATGATAGTCATTTGCTTAGCCAACATTGTAAAAATCGATCCACTGCTTTTCAAAAGTTTTTTCAATTTCTTGCCATATTGCTCTATATAGAGGTTTATTAGAAAAACTGACCTTGTTGGCCAAATTTAGGCCATCTCGACCATTATTATACTTTTGATCAGGTGATTACATTTTCTCTCAGCATGGAGCAAATCTTTTTCGTAGTATGAAATTTCGGGCATCAAAGCTAAAAATGGCATCCTCAAGTAATTGAATTGAAGATCAGGAAAATGGGATTTTCCAACCATTGTCGAAGCATTGATATCAAATTAGTGGATTCTACCAAAAAATCAGTACAGTAGAGTTAGTAATTCTCTTCAGTTGCCAAAAGCTTCCTTTTTATCCAGGATTTATTTTTCCAACCCCATCTTATTCTTTTTAACTTTTCAGCACCAGAACAATTCCTAATTTAAGGATTCAATGAATTTTATTTTTGCTTATCACATTTTAGTTCAATAACTGATGCTCGGTAGTAATTCTCTGAGCAGAGTAAGAGCTTAAAGTCTTTAATGTGGCTAAATAATTTGAGCTAAACCAATATATAGTTGAGAGAAAATGAGCACTTAGCGTTTGCAGCTTCAGGCTATGTAATTCATTGAGCAATTGAGTACTCAGTTTGTCACTCCTTATGTGAAGGCTTGACACCAGGGACAATTCTCCACTGAAAGTTTGCCCTACAAAAAGCTTCCACCAGACTTATCACCCTGTAACAAATTTTAATTTAAATCATGATCATGATCATACTCACTTTTCAACCTTTCAGTAATTCTACGGTAAAGCTTTGCTGTGCTCTGTTTTGCATTTCTAGAATGGTTGACGCATATATTGCATAATAAATAACTTTGCAGAGTACTTAAATAGTCTGTATTTAAAGTGAACATCCAAACAGGATGGCCAGCAGGAATGTAATAAATCTCCTACCTCCTTTACAAGAGATAATAATTAACCCTTTAACTGCTGAGGCTTCTCCACCACAGAGCTAAGCCGTTCCTTTTGATGTTTAGGGCACTTAACGCCTAGGCCTTCACACAATTTTTCCCACTTAAGTAATCCAGTCCAAATCTATGTCCTTGTTTTCCAACATCTTGTGGATTCTAAGGTGTACCAAGGGTTTGTTGATTCCCATGAATGAAATAGAAAAAGCATTACCACATTAATGTTTTTTTGTAGGCAAAACGGTAAAAAGGTGTGGTGCAAAAACAAATGGCTATTTCTTTCATTAAAATGTCATCAAAAAGGTTTGCTGTGCTAAGATTACCATCTTCTCAGCTTTTAAAAACAACCAGGGTTGCAAATAAAAACCAATGTTTAACAACTGTTGTTGCATATTTCTAACTGGTAGTGCAGGGTTCCTATTTCTAGTGTTTTCAAGCCACTTGCGGTAAGTGGTGAAAACACATGTGAAACTCATGGGTAAAATCAAAACTATACACTGCTGAAAATTAGACAAAAGTCCAAATGAAAAATACCAATTTGTGTCACGTCTTCATCTGTAGTTATTTGCCCCGATGTTCGATTAGAGTTTGTTGGTTGGCAAAAATATGAGATACTCAGAACCAACATGTACACTGTAATGATTTTTCATTGTGTAACAACTGAGCAGCAATTGATATGATGAAATGTAACAAAAGACAAATGGGTATGAAGAAAAACTTTGGAGTTTTTAAATGTACTCAAGATAGAGGGCCTGATTACGATGTTCGGCAGACTTTCAACAGCCCAACACCGTTGTGGTCTGGAACCGCCTGACATTAGGCTGGCGGTGCCGACCGTATGATTACAACGCTACCCCCCATAGAGCGGTCGCAAACATCCATTTTCCAATGTAAGCTTGTGGAGCAGGTGAAGAAGGCCCGCAGCACAAGCTTCCATTGTAAAATGAATGATAGTGCACAGTCATGAGGTGAGGAGCTCAGTAATCCACAATGGTTTTAACAAAACAGACATTCATACACCCATACAGGTACTCAAACATCCAATAAATCACCCATGCAGCCATTCAGGTACCCACTCACCAACCCATACAGGCCCTTATACAACTCATAAACTGATACTGGCATTCAGACAACCTAGCCACTCACCCATACATTCACTAAGACACCTAATTGCTCACTTACACAGTCAGTTACCCACCAACTGAATTATCCATACAGGCACTCATAAACCCACTGATTCATCACTACACCTTGGTGTATATATATTTTTCACTCATAAACTTTTTTAAACACTCACAGCCCCTGGGTGATGTCATCATTGATGTAATGTAAGATGTCATGAGTGATGTCACTGATCATGTCATGAGTAATATAACATGTGAGGTCATAAGCAGTTCATTGCGGGGTGTGAATTATAGTTAGTTCAGCTAAATATAACTGCTGAATTTCACTGGTTTTGTACGAGTGAAACTTGAGTCTAACTATAACGTTTCTGTAACCTTTGTTTTTTTCAGTGAATATATACATGTATCCTATATCCTATCCGATTTCTCTGGAACAATCTCTTGCAGAACTTCTTAAAATTAAATCTGGCTCTCCGTTGGACCCATGGCCGGCTAAACATTACAAATCCTTAGCTCCCATTCTTAATCCCTTTATGAACAGAATATGGAATGACTCACTACAGCTGGGAATTTTCCCCGACACCTGGAAACAAGCACGCCTGGTTCCGATAATTAAGAAGGCCAGCGCCGATCCCTGTGATCCTGCCAACTACAGGCCTATTTCTCTACTGCCTGCCCCTGCTAAAGTACTAGAAAGACTTGCTCAACAACAACTAGCCAGCTTTCTCGAAACATCAGGTGCTTTTCACGATTCTCAGCACGGCTTTAGACCAGGATACAGCACTGAGTCGGCTCTCATCGAGATGTCAGACGCAGTAAGATGGAGGCTGGACGAGGGATCAAGAGCGGTGTTGGTGCTGCTGGACTTGTCGGCAGCATTCGACACCGTCTCCCACCCCCTCCTCCTTGATCGCCTACATTCAAAAGGTATCCAGGGCACGGCCTTAGGATGGATCTCATCCTTCTTGTCTAGCCGGACCCAGGCAGTGTTTACCCCCCCATTCATTTCTGAAAGTCGTCCGCTTCGGTGGGGAGTCCCTCAAGGCTCCTCGCTGAGCCCCCTCTTATTTAATGTTTATTTTTCCCCACTTTTCGATATCATCGCCCAAACTGGTATAAAGGTCACCTCCTACGCTGATGATATCCAGCTTATGTTTTCATTTGATAACATCTCTCCCTCAACTTTTGATCCATTAAAAAATTGTCTCCGTACTATTGCCCACTGGATGGACAATAATTTTCTTAGATTGAATGCTGGGAAAACGGAGGTTCTCTTTTTTCACCAGCCTTCTCCACTTGACCCCAATATTTGGTGGCCTACCGACTTAAGTACCCCCCCCCCTCCCAAAAGAATCTGTGAAGAATCTTGGAGTGAGATGGGACTCCAACCTTACTTTTTATCATCAAGTGCATACAGTCTCTACTGCCTGTCTAGCCAAGATTAGAATGATAAAAAAGTTCATTCACTTTCTGCTGAGTAACACCAGGAAGATTGTTGTCCAGGCGTTGATCACTTCACACCTGGACTACGCCAATGCACTCTATTCTGGCCTGTCTGTAGGGCTCAGTCATCGCCTTCAGACAGTACAGAATGCGGCGGTGCGATTGGTTACTGGTCTCCCCCTACGTGAGCACATTACCCCTCACCGCCGCAAACTCCACTGGCTACCACTGCAAAAAAGGGCCGAATTTAAAGCTTTGGTACTAGCTCATCGGGCAATGCAGGGTAAAGGCTCCGCATATCTGTCTTCCTGTTTGATTCCTTATAATAACTTCAGGACCCTACGTTCCTCGTCAAAAAACTTCCTGTCGGTTCCTAGATTTAGGAAATCCCGCTCAGGTGGGAAAACTTTCCCAGTGTTGACATCGGCCCTATGGAATAAACTTCCTATTGCCATCCGGCTGATCAAAGATGAACAACCTTTCCGGCGAGCACTCAAAACTCACCTGTTCTGCTGAGTTACTTCTGCCTCATTTTACCATCAAAGGTCTGCATGTAGTTATACAGGAGCGCCGGGACACCCCGTTGGGGTAGCTGTGCGCGATATCAAAACACACTAAATAAATAAATAAATAAATAAATCCTACCTTAGTTATAGATAGGACCTAGTTTCCATGTGAAAGGTTTTTTATTGTCTTGCCTATATCTTTGAAGTCATTTGATGATTCTTCACAAACTTTTCCCGAAATAAGTGCCCGCCTGATATTTATTGCACATGGAAAGTTTTAGGGTGATTTGTCAAGCAAGGGCCAAGAAAAAAGGGGATCAAAAAATGAGCATTTGCAATGTTAATTACCATAGGACATTTCGACAAGGCTACAGAACTGCTGATCAGAATTACACTAAATTGGCAAGAAGGTAGATGTATGTTCAGGGCAGTGCCTTTGTGATTTGGTGTAAATCTGTTCAGTAGTTTTGGAAATATAAATCAAAATCTAAATTTGTATATTCTCACCCCTATGCTGAGACCTGAGTCTCCACTACTCTGGCACATTACTGGCAGGGAGATGAAGCCCTCTTGGATGCTGAGGGACCTTCTGGGCCAAGAAGCCATCTTGTTACTTCCAGAAAGTCCTTACCAGCTGGATACCTGAGAGCTGGTCGGGGTTCCCAGCCCTTTAATCCAATACTCTGCAAACGCACCTACTAGTTAAAAAAACATAGAAATTCACATAAAAAACTAAGGTTACAGGGTCATTATAGTTAGGAAACATATTACAAAAAACAATGAAATTCAGCAGTTATAGTTACCTGATCTAACTGTAGCTTACGCCCCCTGAATGCACTGCTTATGATCTCCCATATTACATCACTCATGACATGGTCAGTGACATCACTGATGACAACACTGGTGAATCTCAAGTGACATCCCTGATGACATCATCCATTAAGTGTAAGTGTTTTCTACATGTTTATGTGTGTTAAGTTTATATAGTAAACTA
The DNA here is from genome assembly GCF_964263255.1 of Lissotriton vulgaris. Taxonomy (NCBI): domain Eukaryota; kingdom Metazoa; phylum Chordata; class Amphibia; order Caudata; family Salamandridae; genus Lissotriton; species Lissotriton vulgaris. Next base: position 188,147,474 of record NC_141695.1, on the reverse strand, counting down.
CTACATTACTTACATTAGTATAGTTTGTGTCCTAGTAATAACTGATACTGTTTGTAACATATATTATGTGAGAGGTTGTGTGACTGTGTATATCTGTGTGTGAGTGGCTGTGTGAGTAGGTGTGTGAGTACTGTATGGGTGAGTGAGTGGCTGTGTGACTAGCTGTATGGGTGAATGAGTGGCTGTGTGAACAGCTGTATTAGTGAGTGAGTAGATGTTTGAGTGGCTGTATGGGTGTGAGGATGGGTCTGTTGTAGTATAGTTCCTATATTCCCAATAGGCTCTGCACATTGAAATAATATATCCTATAGATGTGATGTAGGACTTATTTCTACTAGGTCTCTATCGAATATATTAGACTTAATTGTGAGTGCCAGCTAGCTCAGAGGTCACTAGAAACGTTCTCAAGTTCAAAAGAAGGGATTTAGTTTCTGACAACCGCATAAACATGACAACTTTGTTTCCCCAAGATAAAACTGATCTTCAGAGTCGTGGAAACAATAGATAGATATTTCACTCAGTCACTCGTGCATGCTTCGTTTCACCAGAGGTGCAGAGAAATAGAAAGACGAACGTTTTCAATAAAAGGATTTATTGAACAGTCTTCATTATCAAGCATAACAAATGAACTGCTACAATCGTAAAACTGGTTGCAAAATATATTTCATACAGTAGAAAGAGTAGAATAAAATAATACTGTAAGAGCATTGTATGGTTCCTAAACCATAGATAAATTCATACATAAATAACAGAGGCTAAAAGTGCTCAACTGGTGCTTTTAAAAAACGCCTACCCTGATGTACCTAACCTAAGCTTAGTACGAGGGAAGAAGTAAGTTAGGTGTAGCATAAATGTACTATTCTTCGCCAAGAATCTGTCCAAGATTTCTATTAGTGTCTAATCAGCTCCGTACCTTGATTTGGAATGAAGAAAGTCAGGCTCAGGACTTGATTTCCCAACAACCCTCAAGGATAGCTTGGAAACACTGGAGCTGGATTTCTCCGTAGGAGAAAAGACAGTGTCTCTCTCAGTGCGTCTGCTGGAGGGTCGGCTTCCTTCGGCACTTGCTGTAGCAGGATACGTCAGGCGTGTAGATAGTCGAACTGCTCCAAACCACTGTGTGTTTGCTATGGAAAGTGTGGGCATATTTATACCTTGAAGGTACCGAGTTTGACATAATAACGTCATCAAAGAGTCTCAGTTCTTTGAAAAGTCCATGAATTCTTGGACAAGTCAGTTTTCGAGCAAGGGGAAGTCACTAACTGCTGAAGCCGAGTTTTCCAAGAAATCGTTGCAGATTTTTGGAACTAGTGGAAGTAGCCCTGCTGTATTTGGACTGCACGAGCTATGTCTAAATATGGTTATGATTTCTATGCCTATATAAGGATATGGTGATTTATACCTATATAAGAGCATAAATCGGGAAAATTACAATAGGATCCTAAAATGGTACACACCACTGTGAGTGCCTGTATGGGTGGGTGAGTTGGTGTGAGAGGCTGTATCGGTGTGCTAGTCTGTGTGTCAGTGGCGGTATGGTTGAATTAGTTGGTGTATCAGGGGTGTAGGGTAGTGAATTGGTTTGTGACAGGCATGTAAAGGTTAGTGATGGGATGTGTGATTGGCTGTTTGAGTGAGTGACTGGGTGCATTAGTGTTGTATGGGTGTGGGAGTGGGTGTGAGTGGCTGTATGGGTGAGTGAGTGACTGTGAGAGTGCCTGTATTTTTTTTTTTTTAAAAAACCTTTATTGAGCTCAATGGCATGGTACAATAATGCAACAGAGGCAGGCATGGCAATGGCATAGAATACAGAGTAAGAATAACAATCCTCCATGCAGGTCCCCGCTCAAAAAGTATCCAGTTTTGCAGCATGTAATGCTAAAACCAGAGAAATACCCCAAACTGCAACCCCGCCCAAATTTCTGGTTCAAATAAGAATTGTCCTTAGTCCGAAGTAGATAACAGGAAGTTAACCGCATGCATGAAGACTGGAAGAAAAAGCACCACATGCCTCACCAATTACAATGCCGGCAGTAGGGTTGGTGGGTGTTTCAGAAATGCCGCGCAGGCCGCAGGAAACTGGCAGTAGAACATCTTTGGTCAGACCGGCAACCCACAGGGAATACAGTGCAGATAATGGTCACTCACAGAAGGAGGCACAGGCCCAGAAAACATTTAGCATGCATAACAGAAATGATGGTGCTCAATCAGTAGGCAAGTCCCCCCCCCCCCACCCTCCACTTCGTCCAGCTGCTGACCAAGAAGGTATGTCATAAGTGGCGCCCAAATGTCCTTCGGCCGCGAACGTGAGGGCAGCTGGTCAGCGTAATCATGTAGTCTCTCCTGCCAAGTTGCCATGGAAGTGAGCCAGCACTTAAATTTAGGCGCCCTCCCACGACCCCATCGACAGGCAACTAAGCGCTTGACTAATAAAAGACTAAGGGCAAGAAACTTCTTGTGGACAGTGGCAACTGTCTGTGTAAGGCCCAGTAGCGCCTGGAGCGGACAGGGGGTCAAGGGAACTCCCAGCATTTCAGTAAGGCCGGCAAAGACCTGTCCCCAGTAAGCGGCGACCCAGGGGCAGGATCAAGCCAAGTATAAAAAGTCAGCCCCCTCCGCACCGCAGTGCACACAAGAGTCTGTCTCGCGCAAATGGAGTCTGTGCAATCTGGCAGGGGTGTGGTATGTACGATGAAGAAATTTATAATGTATGAGCCGTAGCCTACTGTTTCCGGTAACCGCGTGTGTGTAACTGCAGCTATTCTCCCATTGGTCATCAGTCAATGGCTCTGCCAGGTCCCCGTCCCACTCCCTCCTGGCTCGGAGAGGGGCGGAGCAAGGAGCGGCCTGCAAGGGCTTGTATAGCAGAGACACAACAAGCCGGGGGCCATCGGTTGCGCCACCGCATGGAGCGTGGCAAAGGTGTCAAGTTCGGTGGGGAACGACGGGGTAAGGGCGCGAACATTCTGTCGCAACCTGGTGAATAGGAAGGTGTCCATGGTAGAGGGAGAGGACTCTCCAAAAAATTGGTCCGCAGTACGGAAGGTACCCTGTACATACAGATCCCCCCAGCTGCGGAATATCAACTTCGCGAACATTTTATGGCATAGCACTTCATAAGTGACAGGAACACGTGGGTCATTTATTAATGCCAAGTGTGGAGAGTAATAAAACGTACAGTCCAGTGTGCGTGCCATACGAGTCCAGGCCTGCACTGTGCAGTCCACCGTGGAAGGGTCCCGTGCTCTCTGACTGACAGAGGAATGGATGCATCCAGTGGGGACAACAGGGGCCATATAACCGTCTTCGACAGCTAAGTGCGCCATGTATGGGGGCGGGTGGAACCAGTAGACGACGAAGTGAGCCTGAGTGCAATCATAATATTTCTCAAAGTTGGGCACCTCAAATCCTCCCTGATGGAAGGGGAGCATGAGTGTGGCGAGGCTGAGTCATGCTTGCTTCCTACCCCAAATCAGTCTGGTGACTTGGGAGTTGAGGGAGCGAAAAAAGAACCTGTCGGGGTTAAATGGGATATTTATAAACAGATATAGCAATTTGGGTAAAAGGACCATCTTTAGAAGAGAGATGCGGCCGGCCATAGAGAGGGGGAGACGCAGCCATCTAGTAACTTTATCCTTAAAGTTTTCTAGGGCGCTGCCATAGTTAGCCCTCATCAGTGCATCCCTGTCCCTAGTGATTCAAATGCCTAGATATTTCACTTCGTCGTGTTCCCAAACTAGTAGGTAGTCAAGTTGAAATGGGGGAGTGTTGTCAGTGAGTGGGAAAATTGCAGACTTAGCCCAATTTATCTGCACCCCTGCAAATCCTCCAAACTTCGTAATCACACGCAGTACAGGATATAAATTGTGTCGAGGCTTGTCTATATAAAGTGTTATGTAGTCCGCGTATAGTGAAGGAAGAAGTTGCCGGGATCGGTAAATGAGGGAGCGGGGATTATGCTTTTGACGGAGGATCTCAGCTAGCGGCTCAACCGCGATAGCAAAGACAACTGGGACTAGGGGCAGCCCTGCCGAGTGCCCCTCTAAACTTCGAACGGTGTGGACCTAGCGCCGTTGAGCAATACAGCAGCCGTGGGTCGATGATAAAGCAATTTTATATAATCTAAAAAACTGAAAGGCAGACCCATGTACTGCAATGTGCCGAACAGGTAATCCCACTCCAATGAATCAAATGCCTTGGTGGCATCAAGGAATACTGCCACAGCATCGCATTTGGGGTTTATGTCCTGCAGCACAGCCTGGAGGGTGCGGAGATAGTTGGAGGTCGCTCGGTTAGGTACAAACCCGGCCTGATCAGGCAACACTAGTTTCTCCATGAGGAGATTTAAACGGGTGGCTAGCACCTTAGCAAGGATTTTGGTATCACAGTTTAAAAGGGAGAGTGGGCGGTAGGAGTCACAACTGGTAGGGTCCTTACCAGGTTTAAGTAGGGAGGTGATGAGAGCTTCTCGCATTGTACGGGGAAGGCTGCCCTCCTCAGGAGCGGCGTAATACACTTGCTTTAGTATCGGGGCTAGAATGGGGGCAAAGAGTTTGTAAAACTCAATAGGAAGGCCATCTGAGCCGGGAGCCTTACCAGAACCCATGCCCATAAGGGCATCGGTTATTTCATCGATCTCCAGGTCTGCGTATAGGAATTTCTGTTGAGCACTCCCCAGCCACGCCAATGCAACATCTTCGAACTACGCTTGGAGGTCTAGAGTGTCAGTCTTGTGCGAGGAGTATAGAGTCCCGTAATGATCCCGAAAGACGGGAACTTGATCTGGGAGGTTCCTATACACATTCTCTGCGTCATCGTGTATTGTAGTGACATAATTGGCAAATCGAGGGGCCTTAACAGAGTTAGCTAGAGCCTTCCCAGGTCTGTCACCCTCGCCGTAGATTCTGGCCATATAAGGGCGGCCTAGGAATTTACATTCCCTGTCAGCAATCTGCGTATATTCGGAGATCTTGCCGCGGATGTTGGCAGTAATCGTCAAGTCATTCGGATTGTGTTTAAGGGAGCCCTACAAGTCGTGCAAATCAGTCTCCAGCCTACGCAGGTCAGCCCGCAGCGATCGCAGGACCCCCTCCCCCCCCCCGGCAATGCACCACCCCCGAGTAGTAATCATGAAGGCCTCCCACATAGTGGTAATGCTGTCCACAGAGGAGATGTTACGGTCAAAAAACTCCCTTACGTCCTTTTCCAGCTCAGCCTGAAAGGCCGCATCGCGAAGATGAGCAGGGTTAAGCCACCAGGACAGGTAAGGGGAACAATCCAGTGAGATCTGCAGTTCTAGGAGGACAGGGGAGTGATCAGAGAAAGTGCGTGGCAAATGTTACGAGCGGGACAGCCAGGGAGCAACTCCCGCAGAGACAAAGATGTAGTCCAGGCCAGGTGGAATGTAAGGTGGAGAAGTGTGTACCGTCTCGGAGGGCAGGGTAAAAGTGTCTCCAAGCATCAGTCAGTTTCCCCTCTTCGATAATGCCAAGCAGCGTGCGCTGCGTAGTAGTGTAGTGCGATGGAAGCGGCCACGACCTATCCATGCTAGGCATAAGCGCAGAGTTAAAATCGCCCCCCCCCCAGATCACGTGCGCAATACCCAAGGCCTGAATTTTACCCCATAGTGTGAGAAGGGCGGAGGGATCATCCACATTGGGGCCATAGAAGTTAGCAAACAAAACATCTTGCATGTGCAGACGCCCCCAGATAAGACAAAACCTGCCCTCCTCATCATTGTCAGCACCGCACAGTGTGAAAGCCACCCCCCGCTTAATAAGGATGTTGACCCCCCTGGAGTATGAAGAATAAGACGAGAACGAGCGATTATTGGCCCATCTAGATGCAAAGAGTGTCCTGGAGCTGGGGGCTAAATGCGTTTCCTGTAAAAAGGTTATGTTTATGCCGTGCCTATCCAGATAACCTAGAATTTGCCTACGCTTTCTGGGGTTGTTAAGGCCCCTGACATTCCACGTGACCAGTTTAAGAGTTAGGTTCGCAGCCGCATCACCCATAGCCTACAGTGGAAGACCTGACATAGGTTGAAGGCAGTACAAAAGGGGGTGGTAATGGACGGAGCATCTGAACCAATGAAACACTCACACCCAGTCAAAAGATCTGGGTTTAATCCATCACCGTTCTTTAGCCCACTCTGCCACCCCAGTTCAGACATGGCTATATGCAAATCAGTCTGACCCTGTGCCTCATGGGAACAGTACAGCCCGAACTGCAAAGCCATGCCTTCTCTGGACCGGAAACAAGCTTCCGAGGACCGGTTTCTGGCATTCCAGCCATCTTCAGCCCGGCTTGCTTGAATCCAGTGGCAAAGTGAGCAAGGGACTCACGTCTGAGCATACCCTGCCACACTTATGGCGGCCAAAAGCGGTACAAAAGGGGGTGGTAATGGACGGAGCATCTGAACCAATCAAACACTCACACCCAGTCAAAAGATCTGGGTTTAATCCATCACCGTTCTTTAGCCCACTCTGCCACACCAGTTCAGACATGGCTATATGCAAATCAGTCTGACCCAGTGCCTCATGGGAACAGTCCAGCCCGAACTGCCAAGCCATGCCTTCTCTGGACCGGAAACAAGCTTCCGAGGACCGGTTTCTGGCATTCCAGCCGTCTTCAGCCCGGCTTGCTTGAATCCAGTGGTAAAGTGAGCAAGGGACTCACGTCTGAGCCAACCCTGCCACACTTATGGCGGCCAAAAGCGGTACAAAAGGGGGTGGTAATGGACGGGATAGGTTGAAGGCAGGCATGTGCTAAGTGTTGACATGGGAAAATAGCAGGGACTTTGATCCAATCCAAGAGCAATAGCTAGCAGAAACAATACTTCGGTACAAAAGGAAATAAGCAGTTCTTTACCCCCCACCCGCCACCCACACCGGCATCCCCAACCTGCCGGGAAAAGCTCCCCACACCAGTAACCCCAACTTAGGACAACCCCCCATGTAGTCCTGCCCAACTGGGGTAAGGACAGCTCAACAGTACCCATAGTAAACATGTCCAAATAGGGGAATGCCCTCAATTGGGGGCCGCTAGGGGCTCCCGCCGGAGACGCTCGACCTCACTTCACACCCATCTACGGCCCCTTAGTTACGAGGAGTCTTGCGACGGGACGGAGGCAAGCGGCCGGGCAACATGATCATACCCCTCCAACATGACACAGCAGTAATACATCACCAATCCACAAAGAGTTCACCCACGGTCCAAAGACAGTGTCCCACTGCAGCCAGGCTAATACAGTAAGATGTCTTCAGCCTGGTTCAGAAAGCGGAGAGTGGGACCTTGACCGGCGGCGTGAAGCTTCCTCCCGGGAGGCTGATCGTCTATCCTGTTTGAGGTAGTCCTCCGCCTGTTGAGGTGTGGTGAAGATATGTGGCGCTCCTTTATGATGAATCCGAAGTTTCGCGGGGTATAGCATGGCATACTGTATGCCCTGTGTTTGCAATTTTTTCTTGACTGCCGCAAACGTGCGCCGAGCATCTTGAGCTTGTTGAGTGAAATCGGGGTAAAATGACAGAGTGGTGTTTTCAAAGCGCACTTCCCCTTTCTCTCGCGCTAGACGCAAGACAGTGTCTCGATCTCTGTAATTCAAGAACCGCATTATCACCGGGCGGGGAGGCAGACCCGGGGCAGGGCGTTTCGTGAGGGATCGGTGTGCCCGTTCAATGACCATGTGGGTAGAGAAGGAATCCGATCCAAACAGGTCCACTAGCAATTTTTCCATGAACAGTTCTAGTTTCCCTGTATCTGTCGTTTCTGCCAGGCCCAGGACGCGGACGTTGTTCCTCCTAGAGCATGCCTCCAACTCCTCGTTCCTATCTGCAATGACTTTGAGGAGTTTATCCATGTGCAGCTCATGCCGCTTGGCCGCACTAGCCCCATCTTCCAAAGTAGACACCCTCTGCTCCGCTTCCTTCAGCCGCTCCATTCTCGCATTCATGAAGTCTATTTTGGCGTCGTTGGACGTAAGGCTGTTCTGCACCCCTGTTAGTATAGCCTTCCACTCCGCATCCCTAGTATCGGGGGGGGGGGGGGGGGGCAGCCGCGCCCTGCGCTGCAGTAGTGGCACCAGGCGTTTGTCGAGTGTCAAATGGCAATTCAGATTGCCAGGGGTCGTTCTTCCCCATTTTGCGAGTGGAGTCGTTGCCCGCAGGGGGGACGGAGCAGCCAGGAGCGTGCTAGCACCAACCCCGGAGCAATATACTTCCCCTGTGCAGCTGTGGGGAGCACGCTCGTGGATTTCAGCAGGGTCACGACAGGGGCGAGCTGTCAAAATGGCGCTGTGGTGAGGAGGTGCCCAGGGACGAACTCGAGTCATCAGATGCAGCAGGAGGTCCGGGGAAGGGTGATCTCGAGCGGCAGACAGATCAAAGGGGCAGGGGCCGATACATGCAGGGTGGCCCCCACCGTTGATCGCGCTATTTGCCAACCCCTATAGGGTCTAGCTAGTGTCCGGAGCCAGGGGGACCCAAAATGGCGGCGGCCGCCGCAGACGTGACCCGTCTTTGCCTCCAGGGGTCCGCACCCTCCCCCACCTCTACTCACGGGGGCTGGCACGTGAAGGATCCGCAGGAAGGGTGGTGTCCGGTATAGTCGGTGAGCAGGCAGCAGCTCCACAGGCGGCTGGGCCCCATGCTGTCATGCGTTCCGGCCTGCCAACCACCGCAAGGCTTCCAGATCCATGGCTTTTCCTAGAGGCATAACCCCAGTACGTCCTCCGGGAGAAGCTTGTCGCAGTCCGTCTCCGCAGCAAGCAGCAAGTAGCCGGCAATGACTATGTTGGAATGGCACTAAAGTTCACAGGAACCCGCAGCAGGCACTCCGCTGTCGATTAGACAGGTTTATGGGCCATCAGAAGTGGCAGGATAGCGCTGATGTTTATAAAACCGCCCGGCTCAGAGGGAGCTTCACGCCAAGGCAGCCATTTTGGTCCGGCGCCACCTAGCGCCCCTGTGAGAGTGCCTGTATGGGTGAGTACGTGCTTGTGTCAATGACTGTATAGGTGAGTGAGTAAATGTGTTATTATCTGTATGAGTAAGTGAGTGGGTGCATGAGTGAATGTATGGGTGAGTGAGTGTCTGTATGAGTGACTGTATGGGTTTGTGAGTAGATATATGAGTAACTGTTTGGGCGACTGACTCAGTGCATGAGTGCCTGTATGAGTGTATGAGTAGGTGTATAAGTGTCTGTATTTCTAAATAACTGGATGTGTCAGTGGCTGTATTGGTGAGTGAATGGGCAAATGAATGTTTAAATGGGTAAGTTAGTGTTTGGGTGAGCGACTGTATAAGTGAGTGGATCTGTGAGTGGCTCTACGGATCAGTGAGTGGGTTTTTTGAGCACTTGTATGGATCTGTGAATGGGTATATGAGTGGTTGTGTGTGTGGACGTATGAGAGGTTGTATGGGCGTGTGAGAGTGGCTGTGAGTGGCTCTGTGGCTGATGTCATCAGTGATGTCATTTGAGATGTCATCAGTGATATAATTAGTGATGTCACTGACCATCTAAAGAGTTATTTAATATGTGAGGTTATAATCCGTGCATTGCAGGTGTGTAAGTTATATTTAGGTCAGGTAACTATAACTGCTGAATTTCACTGGTTTTGTACGAGTGAAATCTGAGCTTAACTAGAATATCCCTGTATGTTTTGGGCCTCATTTATGAGACCCCTAGTGGCACTTTTGCGCCACTGGAGCATCACTTGTTTGACGCTTCGGTGGCGCAATGTGCCGCAGCATATTTACAAGGCCATGCAAAGCCACTTTTCGTGGCTTTCCATGGGCTCGTAAATGTGTGCCCCTCTCACACAGAACACTGCGTGACAGGGACGTTCCATGGGTGTTGCTGTGGGTGTTCATCCATGGAACTTTACGGATTCCCGAATTTACGAGGAATCGTAAACCTGGGAATGCGTAAAATTCTAACACTACTCATGAGTGGTGTTAGGGTTGCGCAACGAGGAGAAATATCCTTATTTCTCCATGGTATTTCCTCCTTCTATGTGTGCTGCGTTCTGCAGAACACATAGAAAAAGGAAAACACCTCTTGTGATTGTTTTTTTGCAGGAGGGTGTCCCTTCCCGCACAAAAACGATCACCCCTACAATGCAGACACCCTTGCACCATGGTGCAAGGGTGCCTGCAGTGGGGCATGGCAGCCTACTGTGCATGTGAAAAGGACAGGAATGTGCCAAATCTCACAGATGCGGTGCATTCCTGCTCTTTTCTTCTGACACAGGGCAGTGCAGCAAGATCCAGTGGGGCACTGCCCTGCATCAAAACATAATAAATGAGGCCCTTTGTGTTTCTTCAGTGAATTTCTAAGGTTTTTTTAATTCTATTTACAAACTATAATGTCGTGGTAACCTTTGTTTTTTTCAGTGAATATAGATAAATAGGCTTCCTGTTGAACAGACACTGCATGAGGACAGCAGCTAGTTTTCAAAGCAGCGCTTCAGGGAGTGCACAGCTGAGAAGCTCGAGGAGCTGGTAGCTGGTGTGGAAGTGGTAGAGGCAGCAGGCTGCAAGCAGAGATAGCTTCAGGAGTAAAATCTCGGTGCACCTTCCAGAGAGGCGGGGGTCTGTAAGAACAGGAAGTGAGCGCTCCAGCCGATCCCTGGTGAGAAGGAAAGCCTTGAGTCAAGACCTGCCCGCCAGCAGAACAAAGTATACTGATCTGATAGCAAGACCATGATGCTCACTCTTTCTGACGGCCTCTCTCTGCCTCTGGCTCCTTAGAACATCTTTCTCTGTGGTCAGCGCAGAGCATCAACAAGATAAAAACACAAGGATAAAAAATAACTTTTATACCACTGGTCCCTCGGACCTTGTCACGTCGACTTTCCCATCGTGTTTTGAGTAGTTCTGACACCTGAATGAGCATATATTTATACATAGATATATATATATATATATTTATTTATATTGTTCATTTTTTTTGTTTATTCGAGGCTTTGTATAGCACCACATTAAACCAACTTCAGTGCTCTTTCCATTGATGCAAGGTAACGAGGAGAATCCACTGCTTGAGCAGAAATATGTAAACAGAAAAGCACATTGTACTCTACCTTTTTAAAGCGAGATGTAAATAGCTTTGCCTTTGATCAGTGCCAAGAGACAGAGGGGCTTATTTATGAGCCATTGCGTCACTTTTGCGCTGCCGGTGCATCAACGTTTTTGTGACGCACCAAAGGCGTAAAAAATGCACCATGTTGCATCATATTTACAAAGTGACGCATCTCGGTAGATGCGGCCCTTTTGTAAACCCCTGCGCCACGTTGTAACTGCGCCAGGTATAATGTATGCAGGGTGGGCGTTTCAACGCAAGTAAGCCTCTTAGAAGTGACACAGTGAAATCTATGAGATTTCTAGCTAGGACACAAATGCATCAATATCTTACGCCTGCCTCACCGCAGGAGTAAGACTGACGCAGGCACATTTGAAATGGGACTTGTTCATGTGAAATGACCATTGCTGGAGTTGCGTCACTTTTGTGACACACTCCAGTAATGCGTCATTTTTGCGCGTACAGATATGTCAGAGATACTGACGTATCTGTAACTCCTTGCGACATGATGCGTCATACTGTAAATATGACGCATCCAGCATGTCGCAAGGAGGGCGCAATGAAAAGTGACGCATCGCTGTTTTCACACAGCAATGTGTCAATTTACATAAATGAGGCCCAGAATGACCTGGCATTAGCCCAAATCGCAACACACTTGTGCCTTTGTGTGGGCAGACAAGACAGCTGTAGGACAACCACTGGAATTGAGGCCAGACATTCTCCTCTGAAATATCTGTCTGGCTGGGGCATGTGTGACCAAATGTTGATTTTACTTGTCTTATTTACTTTAAAATCAAGACATTGGCCCTTATTTATATGTTGGCGGTATGTATGGTATGTATACTCCTTTGTGATGGTAGCAGGCCATGTACGCCTTCAACATAATGGTCCACATGCCCAATTTATCTGTGGGAAGACCACAGTTTTGGCCATGGCGGTGACTACTCAGTCACTGCCGTATCCAAATTCCTCTGACTGCCCGACGGACTGAGGACCATCAGCGTAATGGCTGTGCATGTACCCACCCATCAGGATGGGTGGACATATAGCCAATGTTTCTGCTCGTCAACACATGGCAATGAGAGAAAGTAAAATGCAGATAATATCCCCTCACAATAGAGGACTCCCATGGCGAGAGCAGCATTTTTTTTCCCCACAAAAATTCCTGTTTTGGGATTTTCTTTTTGAAAAAAAAAAAAAAATGTTTGGTGCAGAACTGAGTCATTCTAATGCAGCCCTGCACCAAACAGTGAAATGCATTAACAGGAACCGCTGTGATGGTACCTGTCAATGCTTTATAAATTACCGCCTGCTTGGCGGCCATTTCTAAATTTGGTGGACTTTCCCTTCTCCTTAAGGAGAGGTTAATTTACTCTTTCCCCTGGCAGATAAAGGTCCATCCTCAAAATTATTAATTAGGCCCATAGTCTCCTACTGCATGTGAAACAATTAATTTGCCACTGTCTGACAGCCAACAGCAACAAGAATATTAAAAGATGATTGACGTGAACTCTCAAGGAAAAGAACTCCCAAGTTTTACGGCACACAACAGTAAACAAAATAACCAACTTAATATGAACACAACCATTCTTCCACTGGAGAAGAACTGTATTGCAAATGTACAAGTTCATTACTATACAGGCATGCCTCACTTTCAGTTTACTACAAGTGAAAAATAGACATATCTCCCTTCTTTATTTTAAAGTTTCTGAGAAAATTGGTAGGAAGAAAAAATACATAATGAGATCAGCAAGATTTTCAACTAGAAACTAACTCCAGAAAAGGCAATCTGGAAATACATCAAAAACATCAGCTAAATGTGGATTCTCCCTCAAACTAAGCGCCTGATTTCTAAACACTTTGCACTGGTGTAATGCCAGTAAAAGTGATGCAAACTACTGCAAAGTGTTTATGTGGGATTTACTTTCCAGTTGCCTAAATATAATGCAGAGTAACATTATATTTTGCATCAAGGGGGTGTCCCGTGGGTGGTACATGAGTGTTCCCACTTAATCACCCATTTTTTTTATGCAGAGCCCTATTTACTAACATTTGTAGACAAAGATTTGCTCCAAACTGTTCCATATTTCCATGTGTGCGGCACTGGACTGCCCACATAAATAGTGGGAACAAATGTAACTCCAGTATAAGAATTGAACCCTTTCAGTACAAATGCTATGCTAGACTACACACAACTACCCAATATGGTGCAAATGTCTGTGCGTGGTGCAAGCCAGTGTGCCACTGCTCTGCAAGAGACCAGCTGCACCATAGCCTTGTAGATATAGCATTGTCCTGTTCTCTCACTTTCATGGTGTACAACATCTTTGGCTGCTACACTGCATTGTGTAACAAAATAGTATGTTGCCCCTAAGTATACACAAGTATCTTGTTCGACATCCAGCAGAACGGATGTCGTAGAGATGAAATAATACAATCCCTAGGCCTTCATTACAAGAGGCCCAGTCAACTCCAATTTGTTACTGTATGTACAGAAATGATGCAAAATATCAGCAAATTAAACATGACGATATTTATTTGAGGAAAATGCCCAGTATTTATCCAAAGATGAGGATGTGGGTGCAGCAAGCACCTAAATCTGGATGTTATGCCCCAAAAACTCACAATTGGGTGGTATTTGTGGCTTCAGATTTTATCAAGTGCTATAAATACATGTAATGAGGGCCTCAATGTCTTTAATAGAATCTTAATTTTACAATCAACAAGTAGATAAATAAAATGTTTAAAGACAAGACTTTTGACTCTTAATATTTGCAAGTTAGAAGATTATGGGCCACACTCAATGAAGCGTGGTCCACCAGCTTCAAATAAGAATGATGTAAAGTCACATTAGTCCACCAATACCTGATCAAAGAATGTCTTCCTATGCTGCAGATAAAGAAAATACTTTTGACCAAAACACTGATGTGTCTGTCTTTCACTCATATTTGTAGATGGTACTACACTGAAGGGTTTTACATATGATATCCATAACAAGATGTATTCCTATTGGCCTGACATGTACAGTTTGAATATTGTTGCATGTTTCCTTCATGGCCCATTGTAGTTTGCCTATGTTCGCCTAATTGTGCATGTTGTATGTGCTTTTCCTTTGCACAGGTTACACCATAAACACGTTTGCTTTTGTGCCAGACTGTAATTTCACACAGAACCTGCATATGCTTTAGTGTTCTGTTCTGTTCCTGGGATTGAGTCTGAGCACCACAGACAAGGTTAAACAACAATGCCCCTTGTTATGCTCTCTTGTCAGACATTAGAACCTAGACATAAGATGAAAATGCAGCTGCAGTTTATGAACATACATCTTGTCATACATCTGAGAACAGGTTTATTAAAACGGGCACACTGAGAACTAAGGTACAGAGACAAGATTGCTGTGTCAGCTGAGATGTACAATGTCCATTGATGTTTGCTAAGGTAGGGGGTCTGACACTAATCCCATAGATCTTTAATATTTAATCATCTAGATTCATTAGGAAGGGGGGAGGGGTAGGGTTATCTGTCTTATATCATTATGGTATATGGTTTGTTAAGCATGAAAGCAATATTTTTGATAGACATTTGTTTTTTTTGTAATTGTGGCGCAAGTACTGCATTTTAGAGCACAATAGTTTAAATAAATATTCTAAATTTCTGTTGTGTCTCTTGCTTGAGAGAACAAAAGGCCTATTCCTGTCGCCACAATCCCTGAGAGGGTCGAGAGTGTTCTGGGGTGAAAAGTCACTTGTCTCTATGGTAAGGTTAGGAGGGCAAGTGAGGCACTGTAGTTAGTCGCACTCTGGCTCATAAATACTGAGAGGGTATGGTTACCCATTCCTTACAAGCCGATGCTGTATGGGCCCAAGCATAGTTCTGTTTCTGAGCACAATCCCTGCAACAATATTATACTCTTTGAGATGTGCAATCAAATTTAACTTAAGCTGATCTGAAAAGTCATACAAAAAATAACCCTTTTTAATATTACTTCTATATAAAATGTCACTATGCATACTGAAAATGTCCACCATTCTTACTACTGATACTTTCCTAAAAATGCAAGACACCAGAGTGTGGTTAATGTTGAACAGAATTGTTTTAGAGATAAAATATGTACTTGATTCTGTTGCACGTAACTTTTTTTGCAGGGTCCCCCCCACAGTTTTTGCCTCCTGTTACTGAACCCATTTTGTTGCCATTTGTTGTCATTGCACTTTTTCTCTTCTAACCAGTTGTCAAGTGCCAGCGCTTCCCTAAAACATGCTACTATTGGCATCTACCTGACTTGTACATTTAATTTACTTATACGTCTCTAGTAAATAGTGCTTCATGGGCCCTGTAAATAAAAAGCAACTAAAGTAGCCCTGTAATACTTGTCCCAGCCCTGCCACTGCAGTCTGTAGTGCAGTTTTAAAGTGTCTGGCAAAATAAACATGTTGCTAGGCCGAAACCTTCCTTTATAATACTATCAGTCACGCCTCAGGTAGGCCCTAAAGGCTCACAAGGCATGGTGCATCGTGTTTAACAAGTAGGACATGTGTACTTACGTTTCACATGTCCTGACAGTGAAAACTCCTAAAGGAGTTTTTCACTGTTGTAAGACCAAGCTCTCTTATTGACTAACACAGGGTTACTTTATTACGTTTATTAAGTACTAACTTAAATTGGAAACAGATAGATACATGGTGTTTCACTCAAATGAATTGTAATTCAAAAACTGTAATGGCAAATTTGGATTTAAGTCAGAATCCTGAAAATGCAACTATTAGAATGTTGACATTTCCTTGCCCCAGTCAACTGTACCGTCTGCCAGGTTCCTGGTTCATATGACTGTAAACGACTCTGCTGTTGGCGTTTGATTTTTGCTTCCAGACAATAACAGAAAGGGGGTTTAGGTGTGGCCAGGATGGACACTCCTGGCAGGATGATTGAGGAGGAGTTCGAACTTCAATACAGCCGGACTAACACATCAATGGGGATTTGCCTCCAGATTGGAACCTTGACCAGGGAAAGGGAATCGTTTTCCAAAACCAGATGTGAGGTTAGGACATTGAGTTCCCTGATACAAAAGCTGGCACCAGGTATAAATATTGGACCTCCAGGGCCACTCATGAGAACATTCCTATACCTGGGTAAGTTTCAGAAAAAGGACTGCCCTGCTGCCAGAACTCCTGGGCCTGTGGAAGTTTCAGAAGGACTGCCCTGCTGCCCTGTTGCTTGAAGGACTTCCTTGCTGTCTGAGAAAGGGAGAAGTGGCTTGGGAAGTGACTCTTAGGGTCCGTTGGCTGACCTCCTGTGTGAGACACAGAGACACAGCAAGCTTCAAAGGCATTCTCCAAATGCCAAGTTACCTGCTGTAGCTAGACCTGCCTGGCCCTTCAACTGGACCTGCCTGAGCCCTGCTGGCATTTGCTGCCCAAGATGACTGCCCGTTTGTACCTTGATACTCCCACCCAAGAAGACTGGCAATGCAAAGTACTGGTGAGACCAACTCCTCGCATCGAGGTGGTGACCGGCAACGCAAGACCTGTACTTTGCACAACAGACAGGACAGCCCATGATGACCGCCAACGTAAAGCTACAGCAATAACAGTCCAGCAGTTCTGACCAATTCTTTCCACTACAGTAACGACCATCCGCAATGCTTGACCTGCGATCAAATTAGTTCGACAACTGAACATAATGCTGTCTGCTCCTCGCTGACTCCACCTAAGCAAACTGTACTCTTCGATCCAGACTTGGAAAGTAACCTTCCAGCAGGTGTAACCTTGTCCCTGTATCCAACCTGCACTGTCAGCCTGAACTGACTGTTACCCAGTGTACCACGACCAGATGACCATGAATGGCGCTCTGTGTGTTTTGGATGCTATTTTTACCTAAAACTTTGAAATTCAATATCTCTGGTTCTTGTGATCAAATCTTTGTTGTTCAGGTATTATTTTATTTAGTAAAACGTACTCAATTTGTCTAAACAAGTTGGGATTTTTCTTGTGTTGTGTTTCCAATTTACTACTGTTTTTGAGCTGCATGAATACATTGCATCTATGTTAATCCTGACTGCTTTTGTGCAAAGTTACCTGAGGGTTAAATACAGGTGGATTACGTAACTTTTTGGTGTTTCATTCTGACAAGGGTTGTGGTTGTTGCCTGAGTGGGGCTTCCACCTACCGAACCAATAACGCTATTTCTTGAAAATGCCAATATAAAGATAAATAATTTTAAACTCTCAAGCTTAACATTGCTCATTAATTGCTATCCAGTAGCTGGAACCCCAAAGGTACCAAGATTCCAGACTGATAGCATGTGTGATATTCATAGGACATACTCTACTTTAAAAAAATACCTTGATGCCCAAATTGAACCTCTTTCAATCTGTTTAGAGGACAACTCCCTAATTGTCGGAAATATGATAAGGCAAGTTTTGTGGGGCAAACCTTAGCCATTGTAAATGTGTGCAAGTGTCTCAGCCTTGAACTGTTATCTCATCTTTATTCTTACCAATTTGGATTAAAGTGATTGCCACTGGCACAGGTCACATTGTAGGTACCCTTTAGATGGATAGTGGGAGTCCAACACTCTTATTCTATGAGGAATCATTTGCAGCAGGGTAAACAGGATCTGCTGACACAGTAGTGTAGTGGGTATGGGGGCCCAGGGAATATATCTCTCAATTGGTAAGGGAGGAGCCATGAAGCACCACCACCCACTATATTGGTTAGGGAAGAGCCAGGAGGCTACCAACATCTACCTAGTCCCAAAAATGTGGCATTCCAAGGCACCCTCCACAGAACACTCTCCGGACCTTCAGAAGACCAGAAGAGGACAGGAACTACTGTATGTGAACTGAGTTGAGCCCTGAAAGACAGGGCCTGTTCACTTTTGCACCCAGGACTACAATGGGCAGTGGGCTGCACTCCAGTATGGCTAGAAGAGGAAAGAAGAAGTCAGGAAAACAAGGTACTCCAGGACTGACCAGAACTGGTTCTGACTAAGCCAATGCCTCTCTGCCTCCAGAGAACAAAGAAAAGACTGGTATGAAAAGGGCTACCCAGACTACAGAAAATTATATCATCCCGGAATCAAGAAGGAACCTCTGCCAAGGAGAAAGCTGGAAGACTGAAGAAGAAGAACTGCCCTGCTGTGTGCTTGTGGACTGACCTTCAGTTGCTTTGCTGCCAAGGAGAGGGGAAGGACTTTGCTGTGTGCTGTGTCCCCTTGCTTGAAGAGATCTCCAAGGGCCTGAGGAGAGCTGGCCTCCGGTTAAGAAGTCCCAGGAACAAAAGGACTTCACCCCCAGCTTCCTCTTGAACTCTGCTGTAGGAGTTCTGCCCTTTCTAGAGTGCTTGATCCAATTGTGGGGCCTCTGGAAGTTGTGCCTGCTGTTTGGGAAGCTGGACAAGGAGAAGAGAAGACAATCTGCAAATGTCACGCACCGCTCGCTTGCAGAGCGCATCCCCGACAGTGCGAGGAAATTCCTGCTGCCACGAAGATCGAGATCGTGGCAGCCCCTGTCGTCGCTGGGTGAGATCGCTGCACCGCATGCTTGCAGACCGCATCACGTCGCTGCGAACATCATCGCAGAGCCATCGCATCAAGGGGCCGCGAGAGGAGAAGATCGACGCTGCGCTTCACCGCCGCACCTGAGATTGTCGCCGTCCCGAAGATCGTCACATCGTACCTGTGCGAGATGCTTCCTACCGAACCTGCACACCGGAATCTATACAAGGTATCGCATCCCTCCCCATACGAACCGGATTCGTTGCAACACACCCGCTGCGTCCAGCGGGGCTGTCGCATCGCCTCCCCAAGGTCTCAGGAGTGACACATTGCTTGTTTTTCGACGCTGCAGCTTCCATTTGGAACTTTTGTCGCATCCACAGCTACTTTGGGCTGAACGTGACGCAACTGTGGATTATTCTAATGCAAGCCCTAGAACTCTTTGAAAATCATATTCTTGAACTGTGTATGTTGGAATTTTGTTGTTTTGGTCTTGTGTAGTTTAGATAAAGATACTTTATTTTTCTAAACTGGTGTGGAGTCCATTTGTGGTGTTTTCACTGTGTTACTGTGAGAGTTGGTACAAATACTTTACACATTGCCTTTGATAAGCCAGTCTGCTCGTGCCAATTTACCACAGGGGTGAGCAGGGGTTATCTAAAGAGTGCATCCCCCTTGCCCTGACTAGAAGCAAGGGTCCCTATTTGGACATTGGTACCTATCTCTGCCAACTAGAGACCCCCAGATTTAACAATACCACTCAAGGCTTAATAGATGGTAACCTTACAGGTGCCATTGCCTCCTTGCGGCCACAGCGATGTTCTGGAGCATACTCCCCTTTATGATGCAGGGCTGGGTTTCACTGTCTAAGATGGTGATGCTTCCACATCTCCTGTTCTATTTTCACAACCTACCGGTGTTATATGGCCGTTAGGGTCATTGTTGACATTGCTGAGTTAGCATGAACTCTTCTGCCATGATGATGCTTTTGCGCAAGTTACAACATGACTCTATATTGCAAGACTCTGTTTGTGCCTTTCACATGAGAACTGTCTGCTTTCTGCGTTCTCTGCCTATTCCCCGAGTTTAGTCTGAACACGATGTGAAAGGTCGATATACAATGCCCCTTGTTATTCTGTTCTAGTCAGTCCCTAGCACCTAGACACAACATGCTAACACAGCTGCACTGCTGTAAATAAGAGCTTTGATTTTACTGGGATGCATGTTGTTTAAACACACACTTTGAGAGAGACCTTTCCAGGGGGAAGAGCTATACTTTCATCTAGGCACTAAGGTATGGGGTCTGCTGACAAAGCCCAGAGATCTTACTTTACATAATAACTTACCAAGTGGAGGGTGATTAGACTTTAAAGCCCTTTATCTACTGTCTGTATATGACAACATCCCCATTTCTATTCTATGGATTTGTAACATTTTGCTGCTGGTAGTGGCTCATGTACTGCATTATAGAGCACAATAGTTCTAATAAAAAATTTGAACTATAAATGTGACTCTGACCATTCTTATTGTGGACAAGTATGAATGAGTGAGCGAAAGGGTACGTCTTGCTAGCGCTATTCCTGAGGGAGTCAAGAGTGTTGTGTCCTGGGTTAGCCAATCATTAGTAGCTTCATGGTTATGTAGGACAACGAATGAGACAATATAGCTAGTCGGTTCTTGGATTTTGGTTACTAAGGTGGTAGGAAAGTACAACCCCTATACACCGAGGTCCTGTTTTCCTGTGCATAGTTCTGTGTATGTGAAGAATCCCTGCAACACCGGTACACATACCGAGCTATGCATTTCGCACCCTACTTAGCATGGTGGGGACATTCACATGGAATAATGAACGATAGGCAAATGGCCTGTTGGAAACTTCAGTTGCCCGTCGATATAGGGGGGTTGGGTGCCCCTAAGTCTGAACACTAATATTTGGCATCCCAGCTGCAGTGGACAGCTCATTAGCTGGCAGGATGTCACCTAGTTGAGCTGGACCTCCCCATATTGGACTGTGCTAGATGAACAGTCCATGAAGTGTTGCTGCCGACGGGCAAGCTTCCTGCATGCTCAAACAAGCTCCTGATAATAGCACATGCCAGCTATATTAGAAGCTTTCAATTGATGGAGGTCCGTATGGAAGTTACAGAGGATGACCTAGACTTCTCCTGAACTCTTTGCATCCCCCTTGAGGAATAAAGAGGGCCCTAACACTAGGGCTTCACTCTGTAGCACTAGAATCATTCCATGGGGCATTAGATTTCACCGGTGAGGGGTCTTCAGACTCCTCCTGGTCAGGATCAGAATTTGGGACACCCCTGACTCTTTTGCTGGAGACACAGCACCCATGCCCATGTTGTCCTGGTCTTCTGACCTATCAGGATTCTGGAGGTCATCCTGCAGGAGCAACTCTTATAGCTGCTTTTTGTTAGGGTTAATACCTGTCTTAAGTTGTCTAGATGCAGTCAGGGTCCTAAGTTCCTGGAACATAAGACCACTGTATCTAGAGGGTGGGGTCTCACTGGACTCAACAACTAAAGACATGGCACTAGGTGTAGTGTAGTGTTGCACGTACCTACCCTACTGAAACTAAACTTCCAAAGATTGGAGAAAGGGTTGTTCAAGACCCTTAACTACCAATCCAAAATGTTCAGTAGAACTTACTCAATCACAGTATTTTATATGTGCCTAGCTAGTGATGGTTTTTCATGTAACCTAGATTGAAGTGGCAAAACAGTGCATACTTTAATCCCAACCGCTGCACACCACTGTAGGTGGTTGTCTTAGTATATGGTGCACACTTATAGCGATGCACCTTGCAGTAATCCAGACAACCGTTATGGTGGTTTTAGTGGTCTTTGATAACTTTTGAAAGCTCTCAAAGTGGTAGCTCTGGAGAGCAGCCTTCAGGCCTGTCTTAAAGGAGTGTTAAGCATTGTGTTTTACCAATTTAATCAATAGTGTAATTTAAATGAAAGGGAACCACACTGTTTTTATGTAAAGATAAGTCTATTTATTCTACAACACAATCTCTAACATATTGGTATATGTCCTACCTGGAGTTATCAACTCAATACAAAACAATACTTTGCAATAATCAGGTAAGAAGCACAAATATACCCTGGTCTCCAGGGGAGACCAAACCATATATTAAGAAAGTGGAAAGTGAACTGCAAAGGAGAATAAGACCTTGTCAAGAAGACTCAGAGGAGCGGGTGACACAAGGAGCAACCCAAGGTAAGTACCCAGGAACCACTTAGTGGCTGTCTTCAGAGTGGAAACACAGTTGTGTGCCCAATGGAAGTGAATGGAGAAATCGCGGTTGTAGTTTTAAAGAAAAAGGACCCTTTCCGGAGGACCCCCGAAGAAACCCTTTGGAAGACTTAAGATTGGAGAGCCACCCCACCCGTGGATGCCCCAGAAACCTGGTTACCTGCACCATGGAAGCCGGGTTCATAGGGGTAAAGTGATATCAGAAACTGCCGTAGACAGCAATGGGAGACTTCAAAAAAATGTCTCTGGAAAAGATTGTTAAGGAATCCAGTGGGATCCAAGGGCTGAAGTGAAGAACCTGGAAGCAGATGGGACACAGTCTATGCCACTCAGAGGTGACAGGAGGCCCGGAAACACAATGCCCACTGTTGTCAAGAAATTCTGAAGAGACAATGGTGACTTTTTTGCTGCAGCAGTGAGATCCAGGCAATGCTGAAGAAGACCAGGAGCCTTCCACGAGCTGCCCCACATCTGATGTTGTGTCTAGGGGGTAGGTGTCCAGCGGGAGCACTACAGAGCCTTAGTGGCTACAACTGATGTGGAAGACGAAATGGAGCAACTGTTGGGACCAGCAAGGTCGAAGGTACTCACTAACTGCAGGAGAGTCAGAGAAGGTCCCAGCAGGCAAGCAGGGGAACCCACTGAAGTAAAGGATCACACTTGAGAGGACACACAGGCTGAAGACACAGGAGTCGCAAGAGGACCTTGAGCAGCTCACCAAATATTGATGCCCAGGGTGCAGAGGGTACAGTGAAGATGCGGATTTTTGAGGGATGAGGTGCTGGATGATGGAGCTTTTTGTAACCGGACGATCTCTGGAGTGCAGAGCCAATAAGCCTTGGCAACGGCAAGTCAATGCAGTGGAAAGGGGTTTGATTCCAATGACCGTAGGACGCATACTCTCCTGAGAAGACAGGTCAGGCCTCTTGAGAGCTCCAAACCCACCACCTGTGCTGCTGGGCCTCGGGAAGTCCGTAGGATGACAGGAGCAGCAGTCCAGTCAGCTTAGTTGTGATGTGGTTGCAGATACAGGGGACTGACTCCTTCCATCCAGGGGAGAGTACTTTGGGTGTCCTCGATGCCCATGGGTCTGTTGAAGAACCTGAAAGAAGCACAGACACAGACAACGAAGATGCCTTGAAGAACAGTGAGACCAAGAGCAGCAGGAGTCCTCCTTGGTGCAGTCTTGGTTCCAGTTGAAGTACAACAAAGTAATTGTGTTCAGATGATTTAAGAGTTACATAGTTTCAGGCTAAGTCTCATTCCACGATGAATCTGAGGGCCCACTCACAGATGAGCCCTTATGTACCCTAAGGAAAAGTTAGGATGACTTGGAGTCCCTCCCAGAGGAGGGGCTGGACAGAGAGGATGATACTTCTATGTCCTTTGTCCAGTTTTGTACCAGAGCGGGAGCCAAGGGTTCCTGAACTGGGACAAACTGGAGTATGCAAGGAGGGCACAAAATATGTCCTTCAAAGCAATCTGGTGGTGCTGGCAAATGCCCCCACCCCAGCCCAATACACTAAGTCCTGTCTGGGAGGTGGTCACACTTCCCTGTGACAGGAAGCCTATTGTTCCACCTTCCCCTGCTCACGCTTGACTCAGCAGCTGGAGGAGAGCAGAATCATGTGTGGGGACGGCAGCAGCACTAGCTTTCTTGCAGCCCCGGAAATGCTATTACCAGGAGTACAGTTGGTTCTCCTAGGTAGCCCCCAGTACATGGAATCATACTTCCAGTACCATAATCATGTTTGGATATGATTCAAACATGTTTGATACCAAATATGACTAGGTTTGGTGCAGCCACTATATAGTTAGACACATCATAATGACTGATGTCCACAATATGGTTAAAAATGGCTGGCCGTACTTACAAATCCCGGAGAATTGACTCCGGGCTCTGTAGTGTTTTCCTGCTCATGCAGCAGCACCCTCACACTTATAACCAAACACCCTGCCCTCAGGACTAAAGAGCCTGCCATAGGGGTGACATAGGTTTTAAGTGCAGTGGCCTTGAATATAAGGAAACACTAGCTCGCACAGGCTGCAATGGGCAGGGTTGTCAGCTGCCCAGCAGGAGGTGGAGCCAGCATTGTGGAAGCAGGCACAGTCCTATTCAGGCCCAGGTGCTATCCCCTCCCACCACTCAAGATGGAGATGCAGCTATTCAGCCTAGGTCTGACTCATCCAGCCTCCTCGTGGCTCCCCAGCCCCTGTCACTCACAAACCAGACAGTCAATTCACAAACAGGCCAAGGCACACAGAAAGGTCAGACAAGAGAACAGCCACTTTCTAAAAGTTCTGTTCTCAAACACAGGATTTAAAAATCATCCTTCCTAAAAGATAGGTTATTAAATTCTGAGTTCAGGTGTACCAGACTTTAATTTTCTATCTTGCTCCTATGGGAAGATATGCAGGTAAACATTATACACAGCATTCCCTATTATAGCCTATGGACAAGATAGCCTTACAATAGTGAAAAACTAAAATGGCTGTAATTCACTACCAGAGCATGTCACCTACACTAGTACATGCTCTACCTTTCACATACACTGCACCCAGCCCAGGGGGGTACCTAGGGCCTTCCATATGGGTGACCAATGTGTATAGAAAGGGATGGGTTAGGGCTGGCCAGTGTGGACAATGGCCAGGTCAGCATGTCAGTTAGCAACTGCATACAGGCACTGTGGTGGCAGGCCTGGGACACTATTTTAGGGCTTCTCCTGTGGGTGGCACAATCAGTGCTACAGGCCCACGAGTAGCATTTGAATCACCAACCTGGTAAAACAAATATTCCAATCATGGATAACCAATCGCAATAACAATTTATACAGAGATCATATGCACTTTAGCACTGATCAGCAGTGGTAAAGTGCCCAAAGTCCTATTGCCAACAACCAGGGGTCAGGAAAAATAAAGGAGGAAGAAGCAAAAAGTTTGGGGATAACCCTGCAAAAAGGTAAGATAAATACGAATGGCAAAATAACAGAACATGCGTGGCTCCAAGTGCACAACAAGAGGTGCTTCCACCAGGTGATGTAGTGGACAGTCTGGGCTCAGGGTGAACAGACAAGTCTTAGTCCAGTTTACACCCAGTCCTGAAGTCTCCTGGAGTTCCTTTAGGGCCAGCTCAATGCTCCCAAGTCCCTGTCTTATATCCTGAATGTAGATGAGGATGTCGTCCACGTAGAGGGAGATGGCATGCAGTTCGAAGAGAATGTCCCACACCTCCACATTACGTTGCTACTGTGGAGCAAAGTGGTTCTACCATCATTGTGAAGAGCAGCAGTGGCAATCCTTGATGTGTGACTTGTCTAATCACCATTGGGCCGAGATCACTTGGCCTCTTCTAACTCGGTTGTAGGTGCTGTGTAAAAGAGGCTACTGAGGTGCAGTAAACACCCAGGGATGCTGAACTTCAAGAGGGCTGCAAACATGCAAACCCAATCTACTGTATCGAACACCCTCTCAAAATGGATCACTAGACAAGTTGTATGCGGCCAGTGTGTGGGTACCAGCTCCATCACTCTA
The DNA here is from genome assembly GCF_964263255.1 of Lissotriton vulgaris. Classification (NCBI taxonomy): domain Eukaryota; kingdom Metazoa; phylum Chordata; class Amphibia; order Caudata; family Salamandridae; genus Lissotriton; species Lissotriton vulgaris. The sequence goes on along the minus strand of NC_141695.1, from coordinate 188,122,103 downwards.
TGGAGCCTATCGATGTTGAGAGTGGTGGAGCGATCGGGGATGAAGTCATCTGGTCCGTATGTACTAGCGGGGGCATGTGCTCTAGCAGGCGGCCCACAACATCCTTACTAAGACGTTTGTAGTCAGTTCCTAACATGGATTAAGGGTGGTAAGACGTTGCTTTGAACTGGACTTTGTCAGGTTTATGTAAAAAAACTATGAGAGATTGCCGAAATGGTTGGAGGAGACGTCCCTACTGTCCGGTGTCCCTGTCCCCAAGCCCTGAGTCCCCAGGGTCCTAATGCCATCGTGTGGGCACGACACCTACTCCATCGTCACTTTGTACAATTCGAACAATTTGGGTACCGGAAGGCCCTCTCTTGACCCCCATGTAAACCGCAAAGGCCGCAAACTGGTCAAAAGGTCACAGGACATAGGGTGAAAAATCCTAACATACCAGAGACATTTTTATTTTTTTTATTTTTAGACATGCACCTCTAATTTCCGTTTGCTTCCGAAAATCCTAAAACAACCAGACAGCAAAACATTGCCGGAAGTGCTCCAGCCACATTAATGGGAAAACTACTAGACATGGCAGTCGGTTCAACCCTAGAGGTGGGGACTCTGCAGCCTCAACCAATAGGTGAATTGCTAGACTGGTGTAAATAAATCACTTCCTGCATTAAAATATCAATAGAAAACAGTGCTTAATTTAAATCGGTGGTTGCAGGCTTGGCCCACGGGCACTCACTTTTGGGGACCTGCTCGTAGTTTGTTTCATTAGATCTTCAAACATAGCAAGAGAGAAAAACACACATGGGGAATGGAGGAGGATGAAAAGGACAGAAAAAACGTGACAAAGGGTGAAGCAGGATCCAGTTTAAGAGTGAGGGTGCTCCCATCAATGTTACATCACTAAAGGCATAGGGATCATGAACAATCCAGGCAATGCACAAAGAACAGGTGTAGAAGCGAGCCATGTCGGTTCAGCAGGAGAGTGATAGGAGTGTGGTCCATAGCCAGTGGTGCATTTCGGAGCACACTTTTACAAATATTATACCAAAGCATTGCACGGCAGCGCACTCTCATTTACCAACAGCGCACCTTATTTGAAAATGTCAATTAAATATTCACAGACATCCAGTTTTACTCATAAAAAACAAATATTTAGTGCAAAAATGATACTGTTTGTGTGAAAAGAGTTTCAGCAAATATTTTACTTGTGCATCATCAAGTTAGTCTCTTTGTTTAAAACGATCAAAATCTTTGTTTCAATCCCACTTCTGTATTACAAAAAATGTGTCATTTGTGCTTTCTTGACGACTGATTTAATTTAAAATACTTGTACATTTCATGTACAGGAATTTAAATGTTGTTGCATTAGAACACATTAGACATCCTACTATGCTTTCAATCTCACCTTGCAAATGTCATGTTTTTGCGGGGAAAATAATTTCTTCATCTTCAATGACCATTGGTATAGACAATTTACAAGCACTGCTCTAGGCAGTTGCTTTGTGCACACTATGCTGGGGTTTCATGAGCTGGTGAGGGGAAAGATATGCTTGGACAGAGAATAGTGTGAGTTGGGCAAAACAAATATGGCCTACTTACAATGTCGGTCGGAAAGCCTCTAACTGGGTTCTGATGGGCTCAAGGAACCTGTTGGCCAGTTGGAAAGGCCTCATAATGACTAAGGCACATACGGCCACATGCATCATTGTAAGGTTTTGCGATTCCTTATTTGCCATTTTTAGGGAATCGCAAATAAGGAATCGCAAAATGGGATGCATGATTTAAATTGCATAATATTTGCGATTCTGTAAAAATCGCAATTTTTACCGAATCGCAAATATTATGCGAATTCTAATTTGCGATTTCGCCATTCCCATTGATTCCTATGGGCCCAATGGAATCAATGGGAAGGCATTGACATTTTGCGAATTTCAATTAGCGATTCGCAAAATGCTAATGCATTCCATGGGTGCAGGGGGGGGGGGGTCCCGCACCCCTGTGAGTCTGTAACATGACAGTGTTTTAAAATGCAATTTTGAGCATTTTAATACATTTTTGCAAATTACCACGAGGTTCACCCTCGTGGTAATTTGCACCCCCTAATTGCGAATTCGCAATTTGAAACACAATCATGCATTGCTTTTAAGGAATCGCAAATTTGCGATTCCTTAAAAGCAATCGCATTTTTGGAAATCGCAAAAAATAGCGAAATTCACAAAAATGCATGATGCATCCCGAAAACGTATTCAGGAATCGCAAACGGCCGAATTTACCGATTCGCACCGTTTGCACTCGCTAAATAGGTTGATGCATGTGGCCGGGTGTTTCTACCATTAGGATTATGATGGCACTTTCCGACAGCAGTTTCATGTCGGACATTCCAACATAAAACTGCTATTGGAAGGTGCCTTTGGGCGCCCCTAGCAGGGCCCCATCCCCACTGGCCCGCTGCATGTGGCCCTGGCCCCCTTCACATCAATGCGCTGTGTGGCAGGCACCTTGAGGTGCCCGTCACAGGGTGTAGGGATGTGTCAAAACTTCAATTTTTAATGGGAGCTTGTACTGCGGGCAGTATAGTCCCACTGCACAAGCTCAAAATTGAAAAATGGAAGTTATCGGCCACAACATGTGTGGTTGCATCCTAACTGTGGTGTCAGAAATGCCGACCTGAATTCGGTCGGTTCCACATCCGCGGCAATGTCAGTCGGAGGCAACTCTTACTGACATCGTAGTTAGGCCCATGTTATGTTATGTTATATGAAATTAGTCTTTTATAGTGCACGGCTACTCCAATAGAATGTACCAGCGCTTTTATTGACAGCCAAAGACAAACACAACACAGTGAAATAAAAACAGAGCAGTAAGAATAAAAACAGATGGTGTTGTGGATTCACTACATAGACAACCTTTTTGTTATCTGGGATGGGTTTTATGAGAAATTGCAAAGATTTTTTGAATTTATCTAGAAATGCTCTCAATCTTAAATTCACACATAACATACACAAAACTCAAACTAATTTCTTAGATGTCTTCATACAGATTAAAAATGACACCATGCAGACTAGCGTACATCGCAAGAGTACAGCTGGGAACAGCATTTTGCATGCCTTTAGCCATCACCCTACAAATTTGAAATGGAGCATATTTTTGGGTGAACTTCTAAGGGCGAAACATAATTACAGTACCCAACAGGCCTTCGAGATTGAAGAAAAGAGGATATTTAGCAGTTTTAAAGCTAAGGGCTACCTTAATAAGGAGCTTAGGACTGCCAGTAAAAAGGCTAGTAAATTGCCAAGAGACAACTTCCTAGGCAGGAGAAACAGGAAAACAGTTTCAAACCATGTCAGATTGATTATCACTTACAGTGGAGAATTGACCACTGTAAAACAAATCTTGACTAAACACTGGTATTTGAGTAAATAGGACCCTGTGATATTGAATTTCGTTACACCTCATCCTCTTGTCACTTATAGGAATCCTAGGTCAGTAAAGGACCTCTTGATTCTCAATTAACATAAGAAACAAAACAAAGAGGGATGGCTAAAGGACCAACAAGTTTTATTAAACCATTAGCTGCGGCGGCTATTCTGCCGCAGCGCCAACGGGGAGGTGGGGCGGCGCGGCGCTCCCGTACTCATGACGGAACCACTCCGTCACGGCCCTCGGGTGAGCTGTGCTTGTGACGGAACGGTTCCATCACGGCCCGCCCACTCTTTAGAACGTCAGCGCAGGCGCAGAATTCGCGCCGCGTGGGCCATGACGGAACAGTTCCGTCACCAGCACAGCCCACCCGAGGCTCGTGACGGAACGGTTCCGTCACAAGCACGGAAAGGGTTAAAGTGTGAGAAGTGTAAGATGTAAAAACAGCACAAACAAAAAGAACATGAAATTTCCTACTGGGAAAACTATCAACATAAAAAAGATTATTGTGCACAATTAATTAATTAATTAATTGTGTGCTTATATAGCGCTGGAATCACTCCCGAAGGGGTACCTCCGCGCTTCGACCGCTGCAAAACCCTTCCTGGCTTCCCTGAGAGATGGTCCCTTAATGGGTATCTCCAGGGTGAGACCAGGCATCCCCGGCGGTCTGGTGGGGCCGTTAGTGAAGATGAGGCAAGCTAGTGCCCAGAGTTGCCGAGTGTGATCGCTGATCCGAGTGGGCACCGAGGCGAGAGAATTATCGAGTCCGCTGACCCTGTTCCGGAAACCTGCCGCGTCGGGAATCGAACCCTGGTCCCGGGCCGTCCTCTGCTCTCGGGTCTGCCGCCTCTAACCAGTGAGCCACACTACTTCACAACAAGCATCAAAATAGGCAATTGTGATTCTGTTATGTTATGTTATATGCAACTTATAACACACTCAATTACTTACAAGTGTCCTGGTCCTGTTCATTGTGATTTTTAAAGATTTGCAATTGAAGAATTGCAATTGCCTATACTTGTAGAAATCGCAAATTATCGTCCAGATTCATTTCACGGTAATTTGCGACCCCTAATAGCAAAATCACTATTTCAATTTGCTTCATGCATTGTATTTAAGGAATCGCAATTTGCAATTCCTTAAATGCAATCGCAATTTAAGTAATCACAATTTTTGCGATTACTTACATTGTGATTTTGCATTTGGGATGATGCATCTCAAATGCAAAAATACCAGTCACAAAGAGGCCATATTCTGTGAATCTGCCCTTTGCGACCAGTTTTTGCCTTGATACATCTGGCCCTATAACCACAGTGATCATTGTTATTATGTCTTGAATGTCAATGTGATCTGCAATATGTGGGTAGCATGATTTTCCCAGTGAAAAAAGAGAATACTCAAACATGTCACGGCTATTAGAAACTGTGATCAGAACTATACTAAACACACATGGTATCTGTATACTTCAAGAAACATGGGCTACGACCACCCACCATAGAATGGGGTTTGCCACTTACACCGAACCAGCCATAAAGGGCGCCAGAGGAAGGCCATCTGGTGGCCTGACTATATGGGTGGGTGTCCATCTTGTGTTTCCTGTTAAAAGAATCAACACTAATAGCTGCGACCTATTATGCATCCATTTGGCTCGCCCTAAAACTCCAAAACTGGCAATTATTGGCATTTACTCACGCCCTGTTCGGGGGGTAGGGACATCGCAGACTCTTGAGGTCCTAACCAATCTACTGAACAGCCTCCCTAGTGATGCTAAGATGCTAACAGGGGGAGACTTTAATTGCCATTATGAGCCACTTGGGGGGGTTACCCAGATATCGGCAGACGAGGATGACGCTTGCCAGATTCCAGCCCCTAATACCTACCAAACCAAATCCTGGACACCTATGGTTATGCAGCTCACATCATTGACGTATACATTTTCACTAAGAGCATGCAACGGCCGTTTCCCGGGGGACAGCCCGGGAAAGTGTACATATAATGGAATGGGCCATTCGTCACTAATTGATTATATTATGTCTAGTTTGTCCCTATGGCCACTGATTTGTAATTTTTTATGTACACGATCGCTCGGACAGTGATCATAACCCTTTGGTGGTAGAGCTGGCCCTCCCTCATCCTGAGGTGGTGCAACAAGAGGCCGAAGCCATCCCTAGTAATATAAGGACTATACAGGGTGGCAAAGGAGTCCGGTGGGCCACTATTATGACATCATTAGAAAAACTGGCTCTGATATACAAAAGTGTAATTCCCCAGCTTGAACGGTTGTCAACAATGTACGAGAGTGGCCTAAATTCCGAGGAAGAAAAGTGTTAGAAATCCATAATGAACTAATGACGGTCTTGGCGGGCAGTTTTAACACACCCTCCAAACAGAGCGAATGGCGACCACGGGACTCTAATCCCTGGTACAACCAGTCATGTAGGAGTGCGAAATCAATTCTAATATCCACCCTAAAATCAGGCAGTAGAACTTCCATTATGATCGCAAGGAAGGCTTACAAGGATCTCCTGTTCCATGCTAAATCTGAATGGGAAACTGAGAGATGGCACGCAATTAAACAGGCATTAATTGCCAAAGACGCACGTTCCTTTTGGAACTTGGTCCATACTGGGAAGCCAGAGGGTAACTCTAAGATTGACCCTAACATCGCTGAGGAAGCCTGGTGTGCCTACTTTAGAGATCTCTATTCTAGTCCCGCTTCTCTAACCCTGGATTCTCCAAGTCCCCTTCCGAGGCTGGATCCAAGCCACCTTCTCCCACCATTTACTATGTCGGAAGTGACCCTAGCGGCACTAGCTTTGAAGCCAAATAAGGCCCCGGGGCTAGACAGGATCCCTGGAGATCTCTACAGAGATGAGCTGAAGATTTGGGTCCCCTACCTGACGTTCCTATTTAACGCCATCTTGAACGGACAAGAACCCCCTAGTACATGGTTGGGGGCTGAAATCATTCCAGTCTATAAAAAGGGCTCTCCCCTGGTACCATCAAATTATAGGCCTATTAGCCTTATTGACGTCACGCAAAAAATATATGCCAGGCTCCTCCTACAACGCCTGCAGGATTGGATCGAAGAGAATAATATTCTCTCCCACCTGCAGGCAGGGTTTAGAGCAAAAACATCTACCATTGACCAACTACTACGGCTTCAGCTACTCTATTGGAAGCATGTGGTTTTGGATGGGGGAAGCCTGTACTTAACCTTCGTGGACCTCAAATCCGCAATTGATATGGTGGACAGGAACCAACTGTGGGGTATACTAACTAATATGGGGATCCCTCCTTACCTGTGCCATCAATTCAAACGACTTCACAAAGGTACGTTTGCGAAGGTACGTTTTGGCTTATCAGGCCAGCTCACCAGAGCATTCCCAATCGAGAAGGGTGTTAGGCAGGGGTGTGTACTTGCCCCTACCATATTTTCTCTCTTTCTAAATGGCCTTATAGACGATCTGATCAGTGCAATAAACATTGACGCCCCTAGTTTAGCTGGCGCAAAATTCCCTGCACTAATGTTTGCAGACGACACCTTGCTGCTCTCAAAAACACCAATGGGGATGCAGCGGGTGTTGGACCAATTCACTGATTTCTGTAAACGAAGGAATCTGGTGATTAACATAGATAAAACCAAGTACATAGTGTTTAACGCCAGCACAATCAACTGTCCGCACCCTAAAATGGATGGACGTTCCCTGGAAAGGGTAAACAACTTTGTCTACTTAGGCTTGGCGCTAAATGACAAAATGGGGTGGGACACACAAATGTCTAAGGCCAACCTAGGGCTCTTACAGTCCGCGGGGGGAATTTTAAGAGTGCAGAAAACCTGTGTGCATAAACTAGTGAGTGTACCGTTAGAAATATATAAAGTTCAAGCTAGATCTTCCGCTCTTTATGGGGCGGAACTTTGGGGGCACCGACCAGTAAACGAGCTCAGTGTTACTGAGAATAACTTTATTAGGCACCTGCTCACCCTACCTAAAAGCACACCATTAATCCCATTAAGGCTGGATCTAAATCTGAGGTCAATTGCAGAAGCAATTGCCTCTCGCCCACTCCTCTATTGGCGCAGATTGTGGAGTGTGCCAGAGCTTGAGAGCTACAGGGAGGAACTAAAGATCGTGATGGCCTGTCAGGGCTCAGGCAGGATACAGTGGCTATCATTCATAAGGAGGCAAGCTACCAGGATTGGTATGGAGAATTTGTGGTCCAATCCAAAGGTGGCATGCCAAGCTACCTCGAGACAAACCCTGGCTGCGACTATAAAACACTATAATCTGCAGGAAGCTTTCCATTCAGCCAGGCCCTCCAGTCTCACTGATAGTTTTTTAAATCTTAAGAACGTTTATAGCTTTGAGAAGGAACTAGATAGAACTGAACCGGTTTTAGCCAAGAAGCTGTATCTACAGTTTGGATACGGCACATTGCCCCTGCACTCATATATAGATAAATGGAAAGAGGGTCCAGCTCGCCCGTGCCCAGGATGCAAAAACCCTAATGAGACCCTTGTGCATGTAATTTTGTTTTGTCCTGGCTATTATAGCAGTAGAAAGAAATGGATTTTACAACTATGCTTGAACTTAGGGGTCAGGAATTATTTAGAGATTTTTAGAATTTTATCTGAATCTGACACTAATGCACTAGTAGTTACTGCCATAGCTAAGTTTCTTTTTTCTATGTGGCTGACAAGACGGAGAATGCTCCGGAAGCAATAAAGAAACACAAGCTTATGGACTGTTGTTGGACAACACATCAGGAGGCCCTGGGTCTCTATTGTATTTTAACTTTTTAATTTGATTAATACATAACTTATTGTTTTAGATATTTTACGGGACTCCGCCACCTAAAGGAAACTTGCAGACTATGTACATAAACTAGGATGTAACAGTGTATTATCTTATTGCTTAAAATGTGTGTCTTGTACTTTTATGGTTCATAACAAACCGAAATAAAGTTTAAAACAACTATACTAAATTGGTATGTAAGCATAATCAGAACCCTGACACTCTTTACTTTTTGGTGATTGACAGGATTGCTGTGACTTCAGGAGCTGGGTACAGAGAAAAGAAACGGAGAATATTGGAATCTGAGTATATCGTTCTTCTGTGCAGCAAGTTCCCCAGAGGTTTGAACGTGGATGAGGGAGTATTTGTACGTATTGGAAAGTTGTTTCAATGATTTTCAACTTTTTCTGATTTGAATTAATTCTTTGTAGTAAGGATTTTTCTGATGACTTTGATGATTAATGTTTATCTGTGTTCAAACTAATGAATTATGTCACAGGAAGGAAGATTTTGAAAACAATATATTGAAATGTATATGTAATGATAAAAACTATACAGGTACAATAAATAAAAGTTAAAAAAGCAAATTCCAAACTGTATCGTGTAGTATTATGAATACAAGAATGCAAATATTAATAATATATATGGAAAAATCAATGCCTAAATTCTTAAACACAAATACTTATATACATGTTATGTACAGAATAAAATAATAAATACAATTTGTCTGTGCTGCGCTGCGTTTCTTTGGAAGCAAAGGGATGCGTCATATTCACAACAATATGACGTATCCCTGAGCTCTCCCCTGTGCTGGTGCACAATAGGCTGCCCTGCGTCAACGCAGGTACCCTTGCACCATGGTCCAAGGGTGCCTGCATTCCGGGTACGATTGTATTTCTGAATGAAGGGACACCTTCCTGCACAAAAACAATCACAAGAGGTGTTTTCCTCTTTCTATGTGTGCTGCAGAATGCAACACACATAGAAAGAGGAAAAACAAGGCAAAATGAAAACATTTCCACTTGTTGCGCCTCACTATGCATCCCCTGGGAGGGCATTTTCATTTTGATGCATTTCCAGGTTTACAAAAGGTTGTACATCTGGGAATGCATTAGAAGCCATGGGTGTTGCGTGGGGACTCCCACAGCAACACCCATAGCATGCCCCTTTCACGAAAAGTGCTGTGTGAAAAGGGACCGTATTTACAAGGACACGAAAAGCCATGCAGAGTGGCTTTCCATGTCCTTGTACATATGGGGAGCAAAAAGTGATGCTCCGGCAGTGCAAATGGCTTCTAAATATGCCCCTATAAGGGAAACATTTACTACAATCTAAGCCATTAAGGGGAAGGTGTTGAACACTAAAGGTGTCAGATTTGCTATTCCACTCCAAACTAAACCACTTAGGGCAAGGTGTTAGGCACTAAAGGGGTGAGATTTGGTATTGCCACTCCAATCTAAACCATGAGGAAGATGTCGGCCTCTAAATTAATCAAATTTCCTATTCCCTCCCCAATTTAAATCATTCAGGGGAAGGTGTTGGACCCTAAAGGGGTAGGTTTTGTTATTGCCACTCTATTCTAAGCCATTCGAGAGGAGCTGTTCAACAGCAAAGGAGTAAAATGTAATTTACCAACTTCTACCTATAAAATATTTTTTATATAATTAACATAAAAATATTAAAAAATATAAAGTAAGAAAAAAAGATATGTTAAAAAAGTTAAAATGTTGTTAATATTCATAATATTTAAATATATATTTAATGTATACACTGCATAACACAGTACGTAATCAAAATGGCTAAACATACAATACTAATAAATTATATATATTATAATACATATATTATTCAGTAGCATTCCGAATTACACACATAAATGCATTTATTTAATAAACAATTACCTAAATAAACATAATGCAAATTAAATTAATTTGTAAAAATTAATGAGAATGTGGGCATTACCCCTGCTGATTAGTTGACACGCTCTGGATCCCTGGTACCTGTGGAACTGTTCTGCAGTAGAATGAAAGCTTTGTGGGTGTACCATCTGAATGGAGTCCCCCCTCACTTCTGATCAACTCTTATTTCCTCGTTGAAGACTGGGGTCACCTACCCCGGGAAACAATCTTTACATTGCAGTCATTACATCACACTACACTTACAACGCAGTCATTACATCGCAACTTTCCTCACAACGCATGTCACTACAACGCAGGCATTACAACGCATACCATTACAACGCATAGTACCCCTACACTTTCCGAACACCTACCCTACTGTTGCACCCCCTGGAGTTGGATTAGTAATTTTAACCGCTACACTATCCAACACTTACCCTACTGTTGCACCCCCTGGAGTTAGAATAGTCATTTTTACCCCTACACTATCCATCACTTACCCTACTGTTGCACCCCCTGGAGTTAGAATAGTCATTTTTACCCCTACACTATCGATCACTTACCCTACTGTTGCACCCCCTGGAGTTAGAATAGTAATTTCTACCCCTACACTATCCAACACTTACCCTACTGTTGCACCCCCTGGAGTTAGAATAGTCATTTTTACCCCTACACTATCCATCACTTACCCTACTGTTGCACCTCCTGGAGTTGGATTCGTAATTTTATCCGCTACACTATCCAACACTTACCCTACTGCTGCACCCCCTGGAGTTAGAATAGTCATTTTTACCCCTACACTATCCATCACTTACCCTACTGTTGCACCCCCTGGAGTTAGAATAGTAATTTCTACCCCTACACTATCCAACACTTATCCTACTGTTGCACCCCCTGGAGTTAGAATAGTCATTTTTACCCCTACACTATCCATCACTTACCCTACTGTTGCACCCCCTGGAGTTAGAATAGGAATGTTATACTATCCAATACTTACCTTAAATGCAATGTAATGGTATGCGTTGTAATGGTATGCATTGTAAAGGTAGTATGCAATGTAATGGGATGCGTTGTAAAGGTAGTTTTTTAATATACGATGTAGTGTCATGCGGTGTAATGGAATGCGTTTTTGTGGCTGTTGCGATGTAAAACTGTGTTGTAAAGGCACGCGTTGTTAATGTATGCGTTGTAAAGTCATACATTCATCTTCCACTGGTCCTGTCGGCCTGGTCTGCAGTAGAATGAAAGCTTTGTGGGTGTACCATCTGAATGGAGTCTACCTCACTTCTCTTATTATCTCTTTCAAGTCAATGGGTCAGAGCCTCTTTGGTGACCTCATTCCATGTCACGAAAGCAAGCCAAGAGATCTGTAAAGAAAGGCTGTATTAGTGTCGAGATTTGTCGTGACAAAACAAAAAGGATCAAGGAAGGGGTTGTCCTTAAGAGGAAGGCACAAAAGGTGAGGAAGAAGACAAGCCTCTAGAAACAGGGCATACACAGACCACGCCTACTGTCATCTATTGTCAACCACAAACCCATTGTTACTTAGCCTTTCACACAGACAAGACAACATGCAGTACCAGCTGGTATTAAATCACCCTGGCACAGTTGGCGAGGGTCACTGCATAGCACGATTAGGCTATACAATTAATCAAACATTCTGCCACCAGCAAAGCACAGCTAAACAAACTGATTTACACAGTGCCTGCTCCTGTGTTCAGAGTAACCCTCTTATCATAGTCAGAAAATGTGGAAATCCAGTTGGCAGATTCATTTGATACATTTGTCACACCAGGCCATTACCTTGGCTATACCTTGCATTCTGGCTTCTTCACTGAGCTCCCACATTTATGAGCAAATTCACATATTCCACTAGTCTATCACAAAGATGCAACCTTGACATTAAAGTTGATTAAGTTGCTGTTAAATTTTTTACTAACCCAAGTACATGCTTTAATCGCTCTGAGAAGTTAACTTTTCCAAGGCTGGTCCAAATTGTTCTATATTTCACAGAGGTACTGTGGTATGCTTTCCCTGGAACAGCCATTTTGTAGACTCTGGATTTATGCTTTATAAGTATTCTTTGAAGGTATTTTTTTCTGTTTCATCCATCCAACCACATCTTGCACGGAAGACAGAAATTCAGTATGTCTTTTATGTCTATGCAAGTTCACGCGCTTGAAGGCTCTGCCTTTTCTCAGGAGTGATGGCAGCTCTGCGGGCTGTGGTAGAATGTTTCACTCCTCACCAGTATGCATATATTCCCTCGATAGCTATTTAGATGGCTATGTTATATATAGATGTATATTACAGATAAAAGATTTGAAATTGGGCTGTTATGGAGACACCTCAAGACGGCACCTTGGAAAATATTGCGTAATACATCACGGCTGCGGCGGTGTGACAGGAAGAAAATTGCCCTTAAGCAGCTGCTGCGGCCATGATTTATAAGGCTTTAATTTGCCACTGACACAGCCGCGTAGCTAGGGGGGGGCGAGGGGGGCGGTCCGCCCCGGGCGGCACTATTCTGGGGGTGGCAGGCCGCGTGACTCGTTGCAGTGGCCTTTTTAAAAGTGAAATCATTAAGAAAGTTCTGAGTTCAGCTTCCCTGATTTCAGCCCTGGGTCCCAGTAGTTTATAATACTGAAAGTCCCTGGCCTGACCTCTCATGACGCACAGCAGCCTCGCTGATTGCAAGCAGCCTGGGTGCTAAGCAGAAGTCCAGGGTTTCCAATGCTGCATTGTCAATCAGCGAGGGTACACCTCCATAACCCCACCCCATCCTGCCTGGGAAGAGCTGCTGTGCACCCGAGGCTGCCTACGAGTACGACCGGGCCTGATCTGCAGCACACGTGCTTTTTGTAAAAACAAGCAGCAGACTAGCTCGGATCGGAGGAGGCTGGCACTGGCAGTTCGTATCAGAGCAGAGGCAAGTTTAATTTAATTATTCTACAGCACATTTGCGTTCTCTAAAGCAGCATGTTTGCATCAAAATACATACGTGGACATGGAGACACCCATGCTGCACTCATAAAGCGTCTCCCTGATGCATAGTAATGCAGGCAGCACTATGCACTGCCTCACGTTTCTTTAAGGTGAAAGTCCCACACAAAGCCTCGCAAATCTTGATTTCCGTGGCGCAAAATCCAACAATGATTTTGCACTGGGGCTGCACCACAGAGGGGGGAATCTGCTGCGAAATCTCAGTGAATCTGGACCTCGAACCCTGCTGAAGTGTGACACACAAAATGTGTAGCGCGCCTGTCAGAGGACTCGTGACGCGGATCCTATGCACAGCGCATGTACCAGGCCGAGCAGAAAGGTGCTAATGTGCACACTTTGCACGTCTCTTCATACATTCACGAAGCGCTTTACGTGTTTCTTGATTCATTTATTCATGCCATAATTGACATGTTCACCCATTCAAGCCATGCTTTACTTGTCTCTTCATTTATTCACATAACGCTTACGTGTCTCTTCATTCATTCACTTATGCCACACTTTACATGCCCAGTTATTCATGCCATGCTTTATGCCACTTCATTCATTCAAGACGCGCTGTACGTGATTCTTCATTCATTCACTCATGCCACATTTTCATGTCCAGTAATTCATGCAGATCTTTACACGTCTCGTCATTCATTCATGACATACTTTAGATGTTTCTTCATTCATTCACTTATGGCACACATTATGTGTCCATGTATTCATGCCATGCTTTACACGTCTCATTATTCATTCACTTATGCTACACTTTACATGTGCTCTTTGTTCATGCCATGCTTTACACATCTCTTCATACATCCACGAAGCGCTTTACCTGTTTCTTCATTCATCCATTTATGCTGGAATCTGGGACATTTTTGCACAGTCAAGGTCACTGCAGTTTGGCACAGCATTAAGTGAATCCGTAAACCACATAAGCTCCCGATGCCAGCACTCTTGCTAGGGCTTGGTCTTGCTGATGGATCAGTGTTCAACTCCTCCCCTGGGGTTAGTGCCTACCACTTGCACAAATGTGCCAGCAGCAGGCACTTAACACACACCGCTATCTTTCGACAGCAGCATGCACTACGTACTGTGCCCGCCTTGTGCTACAGGCGTCACTGACACTGCAGCAAAAGCTGCTTCAGGCTCTGTTGACAGAGCAATTTGAACCAGTCAAATGTGCAGCGCTGCGATATTTGAATTGATGTTTCTTTACCGTGCTGTTATCACCAGGAACAGCAAACTATAGTGCCTTCTTTCTGTGACATCCATTTATAAAAAGTAATTGGTTAAAATATGGCATTTATTCATTACCAGTGTTCACTCTAAATTTAAATTGAATTATGATGTAAGCAAAACTAACTGCCTCCTGGCTCCGGTTAGCTCCTATCAAAAGTACTTTCATTTCAAGGACAACGACACGAGTACACCCTGCTTTATGTAAAAAAATAAAAAGCAACAGACTTGCTCGGATTAGAGGAGGCTGGCAGTTTGTATCACATGCAAGTTTAATTTAATGATTCTACAGCACCTTTGTGTTCTGTAAAGCTGCATGCATTGCCCACTCGAGGTCGCTGCATTGGCACAGCATTTGGTGAATTGGTAAACCACATAAGCTCCTGATGCCAGTAAATAATGCGTAGGACCATGGGTGACGTAACTGGTGCTCTAGCAAAGCACTCAGAGACAAATGGGGTACTCTCATAATACGATGTATGTCTGTGTGCCAAAGAAAGAGCCCCACGTGTTCTAGAAATTTATATGGATTTACAAAGAGCATGACACTGTATCACGGCATTACTGTGAAAGGATATGGTGCCTAAGTTAAAGGTTCATTCAGTTTTATTACAATGGCACATAGTGCTCTTTGGGCTTGATATGTACCCAATATGATTTAATTTCAAAATCTTCCCGCAGCCTGCTTCAGTGAAAGGAAATGTTTTGCTCAAGATATAATATGCTCATTTGGATGGTACTTTGTTTTGATACTCTTCACATGGCCATCTTGTTTCAGTAGGGGGGACGAGCTGCCCAATATCTGGTATTGTATCATGTCAATTGATAAGTTTCTAAGTAACAGGTGGTTATGCGTGCCTGACCCCCCTTTTATCAAAAGTACAGTTAATTTCCTTGCATTTAATGCATCACATTATATCTCCTTGGTGTTAATGGTGCACAGAATGCATTCAAGATTTTCGTATTATTTTCTCAGGGTTTGCACTAGATCTGGAAGGGCAGGAGTTAACAGACGGCCCTGGGCACTGGGAGCTCAAGCAAGCTGACCATGGGTATTGGGGCAGGAATGATTATGTTATTGCTCAATAATTGACCCATGTATCCTGCACTAAACAGAGTGGGGGCCAGTCCTGCCACATTGTGTAGCCATTCGCAATGTCCTGAGCTGAGCAAGCAGGCAGGTTGACTCAAAAGTACTATTACTGCTCAACTCATTATCTTTTAGCATATACAAAATTATGAAAAGGCATGTTGTTGTAACCAGAGACACACGAACCACTGACTGTCAAGTTGAGCAGCAGGCGCATCAACCACGTGATCTTTCTTTCACAACACTCGATGTCACTGTTGCTCTTCATGCTAAATTGACCTCAAATATATTTTGCTCATGGATTTTTGAGCTATCCCTCAGGTGCTAGCTCTCCTGGCTGTTTGATAAGAGTGTACCTGCTGAGTTTACCGTTAGTTTACATTTGAAGGAATTGTTGGTTAGTTACAAGAGAGCTGCTAATATCTGTGTGTGGTTTGAACGTCACGACTTTGAACTCCTGCGCGGCCAACAGGGCCGTTCAGCCTGATGACATCCAGAAAATGAGGTTTATTAAAAAGAGAGAACATAGCGCCTATTTCCAGGGCTTATAAAAGCAATATATCCACAGCGTTAAGTGGCATATAATCTAGTGTTTAGAGCATTATTGAAAGTGGACAAAAGATCATGGAATATTTGAGTTTCTATAATTGGTGAGGCAGACACGGAGCACAAACAACCACTGCACGTCATGTTGAATTAAACCAAGCAAAAATAGATTAGAGTGTTTTTACTTTTATTTCCTGGGGAAAAATCACACGTCACAGCATTTTTACTGTAAAAATGTGCATGGGGACAAGGGGCCTGCATGTTACTAGTGACGGAGAGGGGGCATCCATCCTAAGGGATCGCAAAAGAGAGACAGGGTTTTACACATTACTCATGAGACTTTCATGTGAGGTGAGGTCTTCAGTGTATCCTCGTTCCAGTAAACCAGTAATAAGAGCAAGTGTCTTCTTGTGATCACCCAGACACATTTAATAGTGATGTAGGTGCGTGGCATCGGTGCACAGGGGCATCAAGGGCTGCTGAAACCATGAGTATTGCTCTACTTTGCTATGCATACACCAGGCAGGGGCCCCAGTTTTCCCGACTGCACAAGGTTAATTGTTTCCTTGTCAATCTCTTTCTTTCACCTCTCGACCTTTTAGCGATATTTTAATTATTATTGCTCTTTACTGTTTATTTATCTACCTATGCTTGGACCATAGGTATCTCGTCGTTCTTGTTGGTTCCTGTATTCCCCTAACAGTTCTGGTGGAGTTACGAATTCAGGGTGGATGCAGCCTATGCAAGGGTGAGGCTGACAGTGCTCCAGGAAGCATTTGACTTATGCCCTCGGATTAGATCTATGCACAGGGGTTTAGAAGCCTATAGGTATCCACCAAGCACCCTCAGAGATAACTGTCCAGAACAGCTCTTAATGCGCTCATAGGTAATGCGAATAATGAGGTCTAGGACACGCAACAGGGATACCATCCTGGGGGCCAGTGTGCTACAAAGAGGACCTGTAACGTGGTCATATCCCAGTCTTACTTTTTAAATTGCACCGCTTTTTAACTGTTGCTGTCTGCCAGCCACAGAGTCTTTGGCTCAGTCTGTCGAAGGGGACCCCGGAAGCTTCAAGCAGTGATTGCTCACACTTTTCTGTCTCAGCCTGACTTGGCAGAAGTCTTCATCTAAGTCTGTGCCTGCTCCCCCAGTGAGCGTAGGGCAGGATGCTCGTATCCACACACCGACCTGATTGAAATGTAAAACATAAGTGTGTCATAGGAGCTAAATACCTTGACACTAATGTACAGGACACAGCGAGTTGGAGCACCGCCACTGTATGGGTCAGAGCTGAGCCACATGGCTGCTCCCGGGTAAGGATTTGTGCCGTATTCTCAAGAAGTATAACTGCAGGCACTCTCTCACGCATAATTTCTCACCTGCGTTTACAACTGTTTAGCCTTGGACTGTGTCATGTATGTGCATGTAACTTGCACGATCGGGTTAAACTATTAGCAACGATACTAAGTGTCTCTCGGACCTCGGACCGCTTGCTGTCCTTTTTCCCAGCACACCTCCCCTAGGGGCGGCAATCTGAGGGA
This sequence comes from Lissotriton vulgaris, assembly GCF_964263255.1. Taxonomy (NCBI): domain Eukaryota; kingdom Metazoa; phylum Chordata; class Amphibia; order Caudata; family Salamandridae; genus Lissotriton; species Lissotriton vulgaris. The sequence goes on along the minus strand of NC_141695.1, from coordinate 188,104,588 downwards.
TAGCCCCGGGCGCCACAAGCTCTAGCTACGCCCCTGCACTGACAACGAAGCATTTAACTTCATCTTCTGCCACTGCGGAGTCACCTTCTCCATTTCCCGCCCTCGCGGAAGCCTACAGAGCTTCCACCTGTCATGACAAGTGATGGGGCAGCCTTCATTAGAACATGAGCTTTGCAGAGGTGCATCCATGGGGCTCTAGTAGGGAAGGTGGCCCTCACTAGGCCTCACAGCTACAAAAGTTGCATGGATGTTTAATCTGTAAAATAGTTCAGGGGGTTAATGTGCCTGTTGAATCTGTGGATCTGAGTTCAACCTGCAGGCCTAAAATCTCTTTCGGCCTGATTATGCGTTTGATGGTGTCGTACTGGACCGCTGCAGTGCCAACGCCCCGCTCCATGACTGCCTAAGTCGACCGCCGAGCCCCGCGAGATTAAACGTCATTTCATGGTCTGGCGGGCGGTGCGGCAGTCCAGTGGTGGTATATTTCAAAAGCCTTTCAACTGCAGCGCAGAGGGAGCACCAAAGCAAGATCTTTCATGGCATGGACTTTGCATTCCATGCTGTGCAGCCACTGGGGTGCATGCTCACAGGGCAGGGGGGCACACCTGGACTTTGCATTCCATGCTGTGCAGCCACTGGGGTGCATGCTCACAGGGCAGGGGGGCACACCTGGACTTTGCACTCCATGCTGTGCAGCCACTGGGGTGCATGCTCACAGGGCAGGGGGGCACACCTGGACTTTGCATTCCATGCTGTGCAGCCACTGGGGTGCATGCACACAGGGCAGGGGGGCACACATGGACTTTGCACTCCATGCTGTGCAGCCACTGGGGTGCATGCACACAGGGCAGGGGGCACACCTGGACTTTGCATTCCATGCTGTGCAGCCACTGGGGTGCATGCACACAGGGCAGGGGGGCACAACTGGACTTTGCACTCTAGATGTGCAGCCACTGGGGTGCATGCACACAGGGCAGGGGGCACACCTGGACTTTGCATTCCATGCTGTGCAGCCACTGGGGTGCATGCACACAGGGCAGGGGGGCACACCTGGACTTTGCATTCCATGCTGTGCAGCCACTGGGGTGCATGCACACAGGGCAGGGGGGGGCACACGTGGACTTTGCACTCCATGCTGTGCAGCCACTGGGGGGCATGCACACAGGGCAGGGGGGCACACCTGGACTTTGCATTCCATGCTGTGCAGCCACTGGGGTGCATGCTCACAGGGCAGGGGGACACACCGGGACTTTGCATTCCATGCTGTGCAGCCACTGGGGTGTATGCACACAGGGCAGGGGGGCACACCTGGACTTTGCATTCCATGCTGTGCAGCCACTGGGGTGCATGCACACAGGGCAGGGGGGCACACCTGGACTTTGCATTCCATGCTGTGCAGCCACTGGGGTGCATGCACACAGGGCAGGGGGGCACACCTGGACTTTGCATTCCATGCTGTCCAGCCACTGGGGTGCATGCACACAGGGCAGGGAGGCACACCTGGACTTTGCACTCCATGCTGTGCAGCCAATGGGGTGCATGCACACAGGGCAGGGGGGCACACCTGGACTTTGCATTACATGCTGTGCAGCCACTGGGGTGCATGCACACGGGGCAGGGGGCACACCTGGACTTTGCATTCCATGCTGTGCAGCCACTGGGGTGCATGCACACAGGGCAGGGGGGCACACCTGGACTTTGCATTCCATTCTGTGCAGCCAATGGGGTGCATGCACACAGGGCCGGAGGGCACACCTGGACTTTGCATTCCATGCTGTGCAGCCACTGGGGTGCATGCTCACAGGGCAGGGGGGCACAACAGGACTTTGCATTCCATGCTGTGCAGCCACTGGGGTGCATGCACACAGGGCAGGGGGGCACACCTGGACTTTGCATTCCATGCTGTGCAGCCACTGGGGTGCATACACACAGGGCAGTAGGGCACACATGTACTTTGCATTCCATGCTGTGCAGCCACTGGGGTGCATGCACACAGGGCAGGGCGGCCCACCATGTCCCCCCTGAATGCACCCCCATACACAGGGGTACAAGCTTTCATACCCGGCACACTATTCTTTTTTGGATCACTGCCATGAAAAGTGTGGAGGTAAGGAAGGTCATAATATGCTTGTTGGTGCTGCTGTGCCCCTGCCAGCATATTACTGCCCCAGACCGCCACAGCACCCCAAGGGATCACGGATCCCCAGATTGACTATGTTGTAATATGCCGGTCGAACCACCGGTGTGGCAGTAGACACCACTCCACTGTGGGTTCGGTGGTCCTGTGTACCCCCAAACTCGTAACTAGGCCTTCAGTCTTCACTGAGCCTTTTCGTCTCCCTGACTTTCACATAAGAGACTTTAATAAGTATTTATTAAAGATGAGGTTTCAAACATGATCTGAGAAACATTTGTGCCCCCGCCCTGATGACAATGCTGAGTGAACTCAGAGGTACATCAATGGTCCTGGGCACACTGCCTGTGATCTAGATTCTTCTTATAGATGGAGTGAAATAACAGGCTACTTCACCTGCTTGAAGGTAGGTGCGCTCTTATCAGATGAGGAACAAAAAAGGAGGTTTGCTGAGACAAAGGAGTTGCCTTAAATCACACGGTTTAGACACGCAGGGAGCTCCGAGTGATCCCTTAGTTTCCAGTTCCACAGTGCGCAGTTCAGGCACTAGGCATTTCTTCATGAAATCAAAGATTAAAGCTTTGTCTTTAAATCCCGGAGGATGAGATTGTAAATTGTAAATTAATACTTGTATAGCGCACTACTCACCCGCAAGGGTCTAAAGGCGCTTGTACGAATACTGCTGTGGAACCCATCCTGGCTTCCCCTGTGAGACGTCCACTCCTGGGCACCCCCAAGGTGGAGGCCAGGCATCCTTAGCGTTGTGGGGGCCGTTATGGAGATTAAGCAAGCTATTGCCCAGAGTTGCGGAGTGGGGCTCCATGATTGGAATAGGCACCGAGGCGAGAATTATCAGGCCCGTGGAATTTTGAGCCCAAGACCCGCCGAGGAGGGGAATTGAATCCTGGTCCCGGGCTAGACCTCTGCATCAGGGTCTGCCGCTCTAATCATAGAGCCACACAGATCGTGGATGGATGGGTAGAATCTACATTTTATTTTGGGAAGTTTTACATGTGGATCTTGCTCTTCTAGGCCGCGAGATGTTTCACAACAAAAACACTGTTATATCCCTTGTTTTAGTTTTCTTCAGTTTATTTGCCCTAATGGATATCTTCTCTTCTGGACAAATTGTACAAGATGTTGTGAGTGATAGAGTGTGGTCATGTAATAATACTCCTCACTCCACCACGGACATCACTCCGTTTGCCATGTTGCGTGGGAGGGAATCCTTTAATGAATTGTCTCCTGAATGGGTGGTCAGTAAAACCAGGTGTGGGGCGAGTTCTCTTGATTTGGATATAGTTAGGGACAGGGTCGAAAATTCCCAAATCCGGTCCAAGATCAGATATGATGACAGTAAACATGTTGAGAATGAATGCTTTTCTGTTGGAGATAAAGTTAGAATAAGAAGACCAGGTAAAGTCAAAGGCTCAAGATTTTATCCCGAGACTACCATTGTCAAAGTTGGTAAACATTCTGTCATGGTTTCAGGTGGGAGATGGTGGAGCAACAGACGTATTGCTAGAATTGTTGGTGGTAAGCCTACAACTTCTACCGATTCTGGTCAGTTGTTGCACTCTGTTGAGGATTCTTATAATACAGTTTCGAGTGTTCCTTTCTGTTCTTCTGGTACTGCACTTCCTGTAAGTAATGATATAACAGTTCCTGATGATATTTCGGATGGTCGCTTGTCTCAAATGACTCTTTTATTAGAGTCAGTTCCAGGCTGAGAGCTACTCCAAAGTATCTTGATCATTACGTGACCTAACCTTTTTGTTTTTACAGGTGAGGAGGTGTGTTATATCCCTTGTTTTAGTTTTCTTCAGTTTATTTGCCCTAATGGTTATCTTTTATATATATTATGTTTTCTTTCAAGATGTACAATTTAAGCCTCTCCTTTCTATGTCATCGTTGCTTAGCAATACTGGAATGTTTAGGCTCTTGCTGCTCAGTTGAGACTGGAGCTTGACAGAGTGACACTCTGGCAGTTTGAGAGCTGTACTTCTTCTTATGAATAAATCTTCATTAACCTACAAAGCTGATTCTGTCTTCCCTGGATGCAACATAGTTCCACAGTGCGCAGTTCAGGCACTAGGCATTTCTTCATGAAATCAAAGATTAAAGCTTTGTCTTTAAATCCCGGAGGATGAGATTAGATTGTGGATGGATGGGTAGAATCTACATTTTATTTTGGGAAGTTTGGGTGTGGATCTTGCTCTTCTAGGCCACGAGATGTTTCACAACAAAACACACTACTTAAACATCTGTTTTTTTCAGCACAAGGAGTTTTCGGAATTCACAGATTGCTGACCTGAGGCCGGGGCTCAAATCTGGTGTTGGTGCCCAACATGTTGCATGGTCGGAAGCTGTGGCCACTAGGCCACACCAACTACAGTGAAAGCTTGGCTCGTTCTGGGCTCGAGGTGTCGAGAGGACCTCGAGCTGAGCCAGAGACCCGCATCTGGCTCGCGCCTGGCTCGGATTTACAGTTGCTTACACATCTCTACTAACAGGTAGGAGGGGCCACAAAAAACACCTTGCTTGTGGGAAGGGAATGCTAGAGGCGGCTCTCCGGAAAGTCTGTGGGGAGTGAAGATTGGGGCAATGGAGCGAGCAGATATGAGTGTGTGACCTAAGAAAAAACAGCCATAATTCCTCCGCTGTCCTGACATCTGGACGTCACCGGCTGCAAGCAGAGGTTGCAAAAAAGAACTGTGCGGCTTTTCCTGTTGTTTTATATCCCCCGTGGGCGTGAGGTGGCAAGAGGCCATGCAGTGGCTGAGAGATGAGGAGAGAGAGAGAGAGAGAGAGAGACAGAGAGAGAGAGAGAGAGAAAGAAAGAGAGACAGAGAGAGAGAGAGAGGGAGAGAGACAGAGAGAGAGAAAGAAAGTGAGAAAGAGAGAAAGAGAGAGGGATGTTTGAGGGAAGAGATGGATGTGCATAGCACTATAATGCTAACTCTGTCCTCTTTAAGCGCTTCTCTGATCATTAGAATGGTATGGATTATTTTTCACGGAGCCCAATTGTGTTGGCCAGCCCCTTTTTAAGCCTGTGGGATTTAGACAGATAAGGGGTACGAGCTGCAGTAAGATAAAGAGAACAATTTAAACCCCTGCGTTAGTATAGAGCCCAAACAAACCCCAAAGCAAACATTATTTACATCGGGACTTAGATGGCTATTTAAGAGAAACTAAGAGAAATTACTGGGCAGTAGCTCCCACCGTTTTATCACATGTTATACTCCTATTTTATTACACCGGCAATCTATGCTACTATAATAAAGGAAGAACTTTCAGCCTTTGAGGCGGGTAAACTCAGGAACCACAGCGCCAATCCACACACTCGATACACCGTTGGAATTGTCAGGGTGTGTAGATGGTTATAGGCTATATAAATAAAAAAAAAAGGTATTTAAAAAATTAACAGTAAAAAAAAGTAGTCCTTCCAAAGTAGCGCCGGCCGCGACATGCGTGCTCACGTCAGGAGCGCGGGGAGGAGCGGCATCCAGGAGCGCGACGAGGAGCGGCAAACATGGTGCGGGGGAGGAGCGGTGACTTGAGGAGCAGCAGACAGGCCAGCGGCGGTGCGAGCAGCGGACAGGCTGGAGGAGCGGCGGGTGAGGTAAGGGAGCGGCGGACATGGCACGGGGGAGGAGCGGTGACGTGAGGAGCAGTGGACAGGCCAGCGGCGGTGCGAGCAGCGGACAGGCGGGAGGAGCGGCGGCTGAGGTAAGGGGACCCATGTCGGGGCAGGCGGGGGTCGGGGCAGGCGGGGGCCCGGGCTGCTGGACAATGTCGGGGCGGGCGGAGAAGCCTGTTGCTCCCGGACAAGGTCAGGACGGGCTGCTAGTTATGCTATAAAATACTTGCTGGAAAAGGCGGCACCGACGACCAGCAGTTGCACAATCAACTCTCCACTCGCCCTCCGACAAATTGTGCACGCGTCCATTTTAACATTGCCATCTGTATGCCAACGAATACCACATGTGACTTGTCTGGGATCACACAAAGCATTAGGCAGAGCAGCCATGATTAGAAAGGAACTCTTTTCGTTCCAGGGGTAACACTGTTTACTTGGAAAAACATTGCCCAAAACAGGGGGAATGGACTGAAAGCAGAAGGCAGACGACAAAGTGTTGAAATGTTCCTGGGAGAGGCGGAGGAAGCATCGACTGTGTGACAAAGCACAGGGGAGCCGGTGTAGGAAGAGGAATGGGATATATATTGTTTATCATTCAGAGCTGACTGCCACAATCCAGTCGCTTTGAACAGCAGTAGATAACAGATGTTACGACTACGCATTATTGCTCAGTTTGTCTCACAGGCCAAAGATGAAGGGCTGAGTGAACATTATCGTAACGCACACGTGTCACACTAGTCGCACACCGATTTTTACCCCAGGTGCATTGACCAACGGTGCTAGACCGATTACAAACAAGGATCATTTTAAACGGATAGAAACAACAAGAGAGATCACAGGGCTTATTTACAAAACAATAAACAAAAAGATTTCCTGTCTGTGTTCCTCAGTTAATTCACATAATGATAAAACGACCATCTAGTAACTATCATCACACCACTTAAGGATTGTTCAAATGCTAAATAGGTTTCGTTTGTTAATTTTATTAAAAACACTTTTTTCTTTTTTCATCGGTAAAAACTATAATCAATACATCAGGTACTATAGACAACAACACAATTTTAAGTATGGCTGACTCAGAGCATACTAATTCGGACTGCAGTTTCTATTTTCTAACATGCTGCGTCTATAATCGAGCATACAACAATATTCACATGAAAAATTAATATACAGTAAATTGTACAAACATTTTTTAAAACAATACTAATAAAGGTCCTTTTGTCAACGCGTTTCGGTGTCTTTAAAGTTGTTTATACACCTTCTTCAGGACAGATTAGTTAAAAACATGTCATCATCAATCTAAAAATAAATATATACAGTTATAATCATAAATACCTGTGTAAGTTTATAAGTTCAAACACCTATTATTTTAAACAATATCTACACTCTACTTTTACTTAAATGTGTCTACTAGACTGGTCATAAGAGAAATAATTATTTTCCTTACATGAATTGCCAGATCCTTGGCTTTCATTCATGCAGTGGTGGACCTTCACTTTTCCTTCTCTGGGTCTCTATTAGTAGGAGTGTCTTTTCAATTTAACCTCCGTTGCCTATGATGTTAAAGAGAAGAGACTAACTATCAGTTTTTAAGTTACTCGTATTGCTGATAAGCGTCCCTTTCATCAGCATACTTATACACTTACTTTATGTGCAAAGGATATCCTGTCATTTCCTTATGTTTATAAATCCAGCAGTCTTCTTGTACTGGTCACACTCGGTACTGGTGTGTAGATCGAAGGGTATCGTGGGATAAGACAGCCTCAATCGATATCTAGCCACCTCCTTTGTTAGATGGCGATGTATTTGACACCTGAAAAGGCGGGATAATACTAATGATGTTCCTTCATTATCAGCTACTTCGGTCGTCTATTCAGTCATATTATTAAACTATAGACCGCTTTCAGTTATTATTCTCACTCTTGAAATTTGAAGCTGCGTTGTGCGTGCTAGTATTATAGTTCACAATCATGGCTTCAAATTTTCTATAAGGTGCATGTATGCCCACCTATATCAATTATAGACCATCATAATCACAGTCATAGTAGTATACACACATAGCTACAGGTTCGCCTACTGCTATTTACAAAACCCCTTGCGCAAGCCGTACGTCACTTTTCCCATGTTAAAAAATGATGCAAAAGTGGCGCAAGGGGCTTGTAAATAAGCTCCCATGTTTGTAGTTGGGAAAGTGTAGGGGACTGAGTGGCTTATTTATGAGCCCATTCAACAGTTTGGGCCGCCGTTGCATCACTTTTCATGACTCTGCATTGGCGTAAAACATGCGCCACGCTGCGACATATTTACAAGGTTTTAGGTTTAGGTCTAGGTTTAGGGATTTATAAAGTGCATGGCCACCTACGGGCATCCCAATGTTGAAAAGGGAGGGGCTAACATCATGCAAGGTGGAGAAGTGTGGCTCAATCGTTAGAGCGGCAGACCCTGATGCAGAAGTCTGGCAAGGGACCAGGGTTCAATTCCCGCCTCAGCGGGTCCTGGGCTCAATTTCCTCGGACCTGTTAATTCTCGCCTCAGTGCCTATTCTAACCATGAGTCCCACTCTGCAACTCTGGGCAGTAGCTTGCTTAATCTCCACAACGCCCCCAACAACGCTAGGATGCCTGGCTTCACCTTGGGGGTGCCCAGGAGTGGGCACTTCATAGGGAAAGGCCAGGAAGGGTTTCTCAGCGGTATTCGTACAAGCTTCGAGATGCCTCCGGGTAGTCGTGCGCTATACAAGTGCGTAATTATTATTTAGGTCTTTAAGAGAACAGCCACTTTTGAAGTTTTTTTCTCAAACACTTCGTTCTTGATTAGCTGTAAGGTGATGCATCTTGGCATATGCGTCACCTTGTAAAACCCAGTGCTACATTATACCAGCATCAGGTAAAATGTAGGCAGCAGGGTGGCCGTCGCAACGAAAGCCCAGTAGAAGTGCTGCCGTGAAATCTACACCTTACGCCCCACCTCATGGCAGGCGTAAGGGTGACGCAGGCCCTTTCCCATGGGGCTTGCCCCGTGTGAAATGAACATTGCTGGAGTATCGTCAGGTTTGCCACACAACTCCAGCAATGCGCCACTTTTGCGCCGACAGATACATCAGTGATACTGACGAATCTGTCATTCCTTGTGGCATAATGCGTAATACTGTAAATATGACGCATCATTGGTGACCCAAAGAGAGCGCACTGGGAAGTGTTGCATTGCTGCTTTCACACAGCAATGCGCCACTTCTCATAAATGAGGCCCCGAAACCACATGAGGGAAAAGTGCAATGCAGAGCTGGGTGGGGCGGCTGCGATGAGAGAGAGGACACGAGGAAAGCGAACAACACGGGGGCAGGGTGGCAGCAGGCGGAATGGCACATGACAGAAGAGAGCAACAGACTGCTGGGGCAGGGAGGGTGCAGACATTGACGTAGCCAGTGTCACATAAGCCCTAGTGCAAGGAACAAAATGCCCCCCCTCCCCACCCCACTGCTAATTGAACATTTGCGGTCCATGCAGGTAAGAGCGGTGGGGCTGTGTGGGGGGGGATTTTGACAGAGGACCATGAGGGAAAAATAATGTCTTTATTTAATTTTTCCTCGCAGTCGTCTTTCAAATCCCCCTCCTAACCCAGCCCCACTATTCTTACCTGCATGGGCCGCGGCTGTATTTGAACGGTGAAATACAGCAAAAATCAGGGTTCAGTGGGCTCCTCAGGACTTTGGGCGCCGATGCACTGCTCCATCTGCACCAGTGGAGGCTACGCTCCTAGTTGCAAGGGGGAATAAAAAAGGGAAGAGTCTAACAGAGCTCAGGACGCAGGGGGACACGCATGTGTGGATAAAACAACGCAGAGGGTTCAGGGGATGTAGAGGGAAAGAGATGCTGTTGAGAACAGTACTGAGTGTGATGAGCATACAAGGTAAGACAACATGGAGTGCGTGGAGAGTTGTGGAGGAAGCACACACGAGAAATGCAAAACACAAGACTCTCATGAGGTGGTCCCTGGCATGTGAGCAGTGAAATACTACCTGTTAGGCAATCAGATGAATGGTAAACAGGTGATAGAGCGCGCAGGTCGCCGACTCTTAGTTTTACCAGATTTCACGCACTTGGGCCCATGACTTGTTTACGATAGTATTTTTGTGAATCGGGCGAGTTTACACACCACCATCACTAATTCTATGTGTTTTCTTTAACACTATTACCAGATATCTGACTTACCACAGGCACCTACTTTCCTGATGGATCAGGAGCTAGCAGTGGACAAGAGATAAGAAGATCCTTAATACTTTAACCCTTTCGCTGTGGCGGCTATTCCGCCGCAGCGCTAAAGGGGCGGGGCGGCCGCGCGGCCGCCGCATGCTGGTGACAGAACCGCTCCGTCACCAGCTACAGTTGAGCTGTGCTGGTGACGGAGCGGTTCCGTCATGACCCGCCCCGCTCATTAAGACTGCCGCGCAGGCGCGAAATCAGCGCCGCGCAGGCGCGGCGGCCGGGCCATGATGGAACCGCTCCGTCATCAGCACAGCTCAACTGTAGCTGATGACGGAGCGGTTCCGTCATCAGCAGGGAAGGGGTTAAACATTTAATAACACTTCGATATTTTTATAATGACCACAGACACCTGAAGGGGTTTAAAGATTTTATATAGTAAGTTTAAATCAGAATGACATGAGGATAAAACTAATTCCGATTAGAATATCAATAATCAGGATTATAACAATAATATAACTGTGAATGAGGGCAAGCACCATTGAGTGCGAGTGAAAAACTACTGGGTAAGGGTAACAGGGAACATGCTATTCAGTTTCAGGCTTATACTAGGGTAGGTGAGTTTGAAACACATTAATCCGTGAATTTACTAAAGTCCTACAAGTGATTCAAACTGATCTTAGTCTAACTGCTAATTAAAACCTAGATTCTAAACACAAGTGAAATTAGATCACACTAATTAAGTAAAACAGTTTTATTAATGTCCTACAGGTAGGGGGAAAAATGGAACATAACTAATAAACAGTTTGCATGTCAGTCTTTTGGAGATGACAGAGAGAATACCATTGGCAAGGATGCTTTATTAAAAGAGAAGAAGGAAGGAGAATAGATAGACGGACACCCACAATTATATTTACCTAGGACGGGAATGAGGTCTAACCCTGGCCACGGGTCAGCTTTGGGAAAGGCGAGGACAAGGACCCTCAAGGACTTAGGATGCCAGTAGGCGAGCAGGTACAGCTCATGGACAATCAGGACAGGATACCCCTCAGGTTTGGGTCAGGACTGGGCTCACCAAATGGCACGACCAACACCTGCGGCTTCGGATGCAACGCCTGCGCTACTCCCTCTCTGCACGGAATCCGCCAATAACCCCAATTGGGTTCTCGAATCTCCCAGCAAAGTGCTTCGCCAGCACTTAATACTATTTCCACCCCTTGGAGTTTGTGGAAAGTTCGGACAGAGTGCTCCGCAGCTCCTCGTATCAATCACCTATAGAGTTCGTAGGGTCGGTGACAGGTCAGCTACTCGGACAAGTCGAACAATATCCCTATCTAAAACTAGACTAGTTATACTCTTTTTCGGGTCCTAGACCACCCACAAATGTTGCAAGTGACAGGATCCCTACTTAGGATTGGTCAGGAGAGGTGGTTAGGTCATTGTCACCACCTAAAATTTTGTGTTCCCATGATGAATATTTAATTTTCCGTACCCACCCCTTACATTCCAGCTCCCATGGCATACGTGTAGAAAAGACAATGGAGCACACAAACATTATCGTACAACTAGATACAATTTAGGTACAAGTCGAAGTCTTCTCCCAGGCTAAGGAGCAGGTTCTCAGGAGCATCTCAGCTTCGGCAGCCAGCTGGCTGAGTTCCACTGTTGCAAGACTTCATTTCTCATGTCACGTGGTGAGTCCCTCTCAGACTTCTAAGATGGAGAGGCTCCCCACTCCCAGGCCCACAGATACGCGGTACAAGAAAAGTAAGCGAAAACAAATTAGAAGCACAGAAAAAATTAATACACTGTACACCATGATCAGCTACACTGCACCCCTTACTTTATAATATCTATAGCATTAGGGTTTTAGGCAGAAATAGATAGATGTGCAAAAGCGGCAGTAGAAAGCAGAGAGCATGTTAAAGACAAAGCGGCCATTTTAGCTGTAATGGGCATGAGCAAAAAAATCCCTCCAGAACTGCGAGTGCATCACATCACATGGGTATGACCGACGCATGCACAGACTGGATTTCTGCGAAGTAGCGATTCTGTAGTATGCAAGCCTCCTTACGATTAATAGACACATAGGCAAGCATCTCTGGGACACCCGCGTGTAGTGTGAAAGTGCAATATTAATGACAAAACAGGTTGGTTAATGACGTTATGAGTTAGGTGAGGTTCTTGAGTGTGAGCAAGTTGCTTTAAGTGCAAATCCTTGCTCCATCAATCCCCTCTTTGATGATATTTACTATCATCACTATTAATGGAAACAGATGCCAACTTCCTTGCTCACATTTTATTCATCTCAATCTCTATGAATTTGTTGTTGAGCTTTTTCTCCGCATCTTTATTAGGATGGAAATTTTTAGCCTTCTTGTAAATCTGATTTCTCAGCTCGTCTAATTCCAGCTCATCAACATTCCGTTTCACTCCCCTCTTGTTTACTGTGTACTTCTTTCTGCATTTTTGGCATTTACAGCAAATTATTATAATCAACACAATCAAACTTATTCCAGCTATTGGCATCAGTATTTTTCCCACAATACTTCGACCTATGTTAGAGAACCAACTACCTACAGAAGAGAGACCATCAGTTAGTCTCTTCCAAGCACTATCAACCTCCAGTGGTTTGAGTTCTTTTTCCAAATTAGTTATGTTTCGCACATATTTCTTAATTTCTACGCTCTTATCAGGAATGTAAGTGCAGCAATGTTGCGCCTTCAGCATCCTGTAGACTCCGCCCTCTTTTGCGGATAAGGTATCAAGAGCAAGTCGATTCTGTAAAACCATTGATCTGATCGCAACCATTTCAGTGTTGACCAGTAGAAATCCATCAGCAGTGTCAGTTGATAACCGATCCACTACTGTAGACAATTTGCAAATTCGGTGAGTATTCAGAACCACTCCCACTCCAGATATCAGTGCACTAAATATATCACCTATAATTTCTCCTACACTTTCTCGTCTACTACGTACTAAACCATTAGTATTTTCATTGCTTCCAGCGGCGTTATTCACATGGTATATTTTCGGGAAGACAATGCCAAAATAGCAGCTTCCATACCAGTGATCCGGCAATTTGAAATATGCCTTGTTTCCACATATATAATAAATTCCGGGAAACACAGGTTCTGACCCATTTTTGAAACCCCAACCTCCAATTACCTTGTAATTATGTTTGCATTCACTGGAACCGATGAATACATTGTTATAATAACTAGTCTTTTCTCTATGAAGACAGAGTTTCCCTTTTCGTTCGAAGTCCAGCAACAATGCAGGATTAGTTTCACCATTTGAGGTGCTTTCCATGTTTTCAGCCCATTTAGGAGTTTTCTGTCTCTTATCATTTGCTTTTCTCTGGAAACTCTCCCTTCTCTTTATTGCCATTTTTAAAAACATTTTCTCTTGTTCATGTAGTGAACAAGTCAGATTATCTCTACGGGCTTCATTTAAATCTATTTAACAACAAGGGGTGGTGATGGACAGAGTTTCTGAATTAAGCAGAATACTCTCACCCAGTCAAGAGATCAGGGCTAGATCCAACACCATTTTTTAGCTCACTGCACCATCCCAGCTCAGAACCTGGCTATATGCAAATTAGTCTGTTCCTGTCCCAGTGCACGATGGGAACAGGGCAAACCAAACTACCAAGCCAATTCTTACACTGGGAAGGAAACAAGCTTCCGGGGACCGGTTTCTGGCATTTCAGCCATCGTCGGCCCAGCTTGCTTGAATCCTGATGGTGCAATGAGCAAGGGACTCACATCTGAGTATACCCTTTCACGCTTAGGGTGGACAAAATATTTAACAACAAGGGGTGGTGATGGACAGAGTTTCTGAATTAAGCAGAATACTCTCACCCAGTCAAGAGATCAGGGCTAGATCCAACACCATTTTTTAGCTCACTGCACCATCCCAGCTCAGAACCTGGCTATATGCAAATTAGTCTGTTCCTGTCCCCCTTTTCTGAATCGTTTTTGGCCACTATAGGTGTGGCAGGGTATACTCAGACATGAGTCCCTAGCTCACTGCACCATCAGGATTCAAGCAAGCCGGGCCGACGACGGCTGAAATGCCAGAAACCGGTCCCCGGAAGCTTGTCTCCTTTCTGGTGAAGAATTGGCTTGGTAGTTTGGTCTACCCTGTTCCCATGATGCACTGGGCCAGGGACAGACTAATTTGCATATAGCCAGGTTCTGAGCTGGGATGGTGCAGTGAGCTAAATAAAGGTGATGGATCAAGCCCTGACCTTTGGACTAGGGAAGAATGGTCTGCTTAATGCAGACACTCTGTTCATCACCACCCCCTTTTCTGAATCATTTAAATCTATGTCACCTATAGTCAGGAAGTATTCTCCCATGTACCGAGTCACTTCGCTTCTAACATTTACAATGTTCAGGTTTCCCCGAATAGGAAGTTCAGAAAAGATTACATCAATGTTCGAGTAGTAGTACTGTAAGGTGCTTCTATAAAATAAGCTTGCTAATATGCTACAGGAAATTCCATAGGTCAGGGGTAGATGGTGATAGGTCACACCTTCAGCTACAGAAGTAGGTAGCTTCATGCAGACATAGCAATCTTCTATTTCCATAGCTTCTACATAGTGCACTAAAAGATTTAAAAGACATTTAAATGGGTTCTGTTTCTGATTCTGTGATAATGTAGTCCTTCCTCATCTGATGCATCTAAGTCAGGTCTGGTTTGTTTCAGGCTAACTGCATTCTCACGTCTTTCTACACTTCGTGGTGTTTCTTCGGTTTGTACAACTTCTGTGTCTGTCGTCATTGACTTAGTAGGGTACAAGTTAGTATCTTTACTTATCATAAAAGGTATAAAGACTGTTAGTCCTATCCATACTACCAGTACTATTGCTACACTACATAAGCATATTTTACAGCATGTTTTACAACAGTTTCCTCTAGGTCTTCCATTCACATTTGAATCAGACATTTTTTTGCTCACAAGAAGCTTTCCAACCCCTCTTTGTAACTTTACACAAGAGGCTTACGCAGTTTCACTTTCAGGGTGGGTCTTCTTCTTCGGAACCCTGATCCGTAATTGACTCTTTGTCGCTTTTGTCACTTATTTCGAGATCATCAATTTCTTCCAACACCAAGTAGGTCCATTCAGGACTTCGGTAATTTTTGTTTTGTCTTTTTATTCTGGTACTGCGTCTGTTTGGCTGAGTTCCTGCACTGGCAGCTCGTTTCCGGTCTTCTAATTTATCTTCTACTGTCTTTAACCTTAGTTTCAGTCTTTTTATGTATCTGGGTTCACTCTTCTTCTTGAGCCTTTTAGCTGTCACTGTAGTTTGGCTCTCCTCACGAGCCCTTTTATTTTCGTTCTGTTGTGGCACTGTTACTTCGACAGTATCTTTTTCCCTTCCTGTCTGACTAGTCCCAGGTCTTTCTTCAGTTTCTTCTGCCTGGTTTCTAAGCTGGCCTTGTTCAGGTATATTTTGGGTTTGTCTTTGATTTTCAACTATTTCAGGCTCTGCCTCCTGAAAACGTTCGTCTATTTCTATCTGTTCCTGTTCATGCACTTCGAACCCTTGATTTTCTTCTGCATGAACTTCAGCCCTAATTACTATCTGTCCCTTTTCAGTTTCTGGAGTCTTTGGAGGAGTGTCGATGACTTGGTCTCCCTACTTGACCTACCTCCTGATCAGGTCTGATGTGAATCTCGATAACCTGATCGTCTTCTTCTAGTCCTGTCTCATCCTCAGTATCCCACTCTATGTCTAGGTAGGAATACTTCGTGGTTCTTATTGGGTCAAGAATCAGATCGTCTGCTGGGAACCATTCGTCTTGACTGGTGCTCAGTAGTATGACATCAGCTAGATCCGGACCCTCGTCTGGAGTCTCCTCAGCTGTACCACCTTCAGCCTCAGTCGCTTCTTCTCCGGTTACCCTCTTGGTATGGCTGGCATGGATCCACTTTGGCACGCCTGCGCACCTCACAGCAGTTGTAGTGACAAGGATCACCTGTCTTGGTTTTCCCCACTTTGGTGCAAGGCAACTCTTCCGGGTGTGTTTCTTCAACACAACCCAATCACCAGGTTTCAGCTTATGGGCTGGAGTTGTAGGCCAGGCGACGGCGTCCTCCCCAATCTGGTGAGAGATAGAACGCACTTGGTCACCCAGCTGCTTGCAGTATTCTAGTACCAAATCATCAGAAATACTTAGCAGTTTGTGTCCAGGTACCCATACCTGTTGCATCACTCTTCCCATTAGTATCTCATGGGGACTCAGGCCTGTCTTTCGGTTTGGAATGCTTCTCAATCCCATCAGGGCAAGGGGCAAGGCTTCTATCCAGTTCAATCTTGTAGAAGGATACAAGATTATTCGTAAAGACCGCACCAAGCAAACAGGAGGAGGCATCGCCATCGTCCATAAGAATTCCATCCGCATCTCAACCAGCTCAGACGTCAACCTCACTAGCGCCAAACACTTCCAGATCCACACTGACCCCAAGACCACTCTCAGAGGTACCCTCCTCTACAGGCCACCAGGACCCAGTGCACAATTCAGTGAAGACATCACTGACTTTATCACTCCTCACGCCCTCCCCTCCGAGGACTACATTCTACTGGGAGACCTCAATTTTCATCTGGAAAAGAGCAACGACAGCAACGACACCACCTTACTGGACAACCTCGCCAACCTTGGACTCAAACAACTTGGTAACACCCCCACTCATCACGCAGGCCACACACTCGACCCCATCTTGACCTCCAGCAAACATATCTCCTTAAGTCACACCACAGTTCTCTAATGGACGGACCACAGCTGCGTTCACTTTGTCTACAAAAAGACCACAACCCATAACTATCCTCAACCCACTCTACGAAGAAACTGGAACAAAATCACCATCGACCAGATCTCCTCCTCGCTTCTTCAAAATCCCCCTGCCCACTCTTCGAACCCCAACCAAGCAGCCATTAACTTCACTCAATGGCTAACCAACAGCGCCGACAACTTAGCACCTCTGAAAAAACGTCAAAACAAACTAGACCGCAAAAACGATCCCTGGTTCAACGATGATCTTAAGAAGTCCAAGAAACTCTGACGCTCCCTCGAGAAGGCCTGGAAAAAAGACCCGAACACCAGCACCAGAGACACCTTCAAAAACGCCACCCGCATACACCACCAACTGATCCGGCCTGCCAAGAAAGCTGCACTTAAAGACCGACTAGACAACAACCCCCACAACAGCAAGGAATTATTCAACATCATCAAAGAATTTACCAACCCCTCTGCCAACTCCAACGACATCACTCCCTCTCAAACCCTTTGCGACTCCCTAGCCTCGTTCTTCCACGACAAAATCGCAGACATACACAACAGCTTCCACAACCAACCCAGAGACCAACCCTCACAACCTTCTGCCGTACCCTCACCCCCCTCGAACATCCTCAACAACTGGAACCCTATCTCCACCGAGGACACCATCCGCCTGATGAACACCATTCACTCTGGCTCCCCTACAGACCCATGCCCTCACCACATCTTCAACAAAGCCGACTCCATCATAGCACCTCACCTCCGAGACTTAATCAACTGCTCCTTCAACTCCGCTACCTTCCCGGAAAGCTGGAAACACGCCGAACTCAGCGCCCTCCTGAAAAAACCCACAGCCGACCCCACCGAACTCAAAAACTACCGCCCCATCCCGCTCCTACCTTTCCCGGCCAAAGTCATCGAGAAAGCTGTCAACAACCAGCTCGCCGCCTTCCTCGAAACCAACAAATCCCTCGACTCCTCACAGTCCGGCTTCTGAGCCAAACACAGCACTGAGACCGCCCTCATCGCAGCAACAGACGACATTCGTACTCTACTGGACAATGGAGACACAGTCGCCCTCATCCTCCTTGACCTCTCCGCAGCCTTCGACACAGTCTGTCATAGCACCCTCCTACAATGCCTCAGAAACATCGGAATCCAAGGAAAAGCACTGGAATGGATCTCCTCGTTCCTTGCCGGAAGAACTCAAAGACTCCACCTCCCACCATTCAAGTCAGAGGCCACTGAAGTCACTTGCGGAGTTCCACAAGGATCCTCACTCAGCCCCACCCTCTTCAACGTATACATGAGCCCCCTCGCGACCATCGCACGCCAACTCAACCTCAACATCATCTCCTACGCTGATGACACTCAACTGATCCTCTCACTCACCAAAGACCCGACCACTGCCAAAACCAACCTACATGAAGGAATGAAAGAAGTTGCCGAGTGGATGAAGCACAGCCGTCTGAAACTGAACTTAGACAAAACAGAAGTCCTTATCCTAGGTACCTCTCCCTCCGCCTGGGACGACTCTTGGTGGCCAGAGGCCCTTGGAAAAGCACCCATCCCGACGGACCACGCACGGAACCTAGGCGTCATCCTGGACTCCTCTCTCTCGATGAACAGACAAGTCAACGCCGTTTCATCATCTTGCTTCAACATTCTTCGCATGCTCAAAAAAACATTTCGCTGGATCCCCACCGAAACCAGAAAAACGGTCACCCACGCACTGGTCACGAGTCGCCTAGACTACGGGAACACCCTGTATGCCGGCACCTCCGCAAAACTTCAGAAAAAACTCAAACGCATCCAGAACGCATCAGCCAGACTCATACTAGACATCCCGCGTAACGACCACATATCTGGTCACCTGAAAGACCTCCACTGGCTCCCCGTCAATAAGAGGATAACATTCCGCCTCCTAACCCACGCACACAAAGCACTTTATGAACTCGGACCCGAATGCCTCAACACTCGACTTTCCTTCTACACCCCCCCCCGCCAGCTACGCTCCTCCAACCAAGCCCTTGCCACTGTACCTCGCATCGACAAGACTAATATGGGAGGAAGATCCTTCTCCTACCTGGCAGCTAAAACCTGGAACTCACTTCCCACTCACCTTCGCCTCACTCAGAACCATCTTGCATTCAGAAAGCAACTGAAAACCTGGATATTCGACAAATAATTCCCCACAAGCGCCTTGAGACCCTCTGGGTATGTAGTGCGCTGTATAAATTATTTGACTTGACTTGACTTGACTAGAGTTACACATTTTTGCCAATCTTGATTTTATAGTGCCATTCACCTGTTCGACTACTCCAGAAGCCTCTGGATGATATACACAGTGCAGTTTTGGCTCAATCTTGAATGCTTTATAGAGTTCTGCTAGGATTTCGTTGGCAAAATGCCCACCTCTGTCTGTTTCAATTGTTTCTGGAAAACCATACCTAGGTATTAGCTCCCTAAGTAACAGTTTGGCTACAGTAATAGCATCATTTTTTTTGCTGGGTAGGCCTCCACCCACCTTGAGAATAGGCAGACTATAACTAGGACATACCTGTATCCTTTGCACATGGGTAACTGAATAAAGTCTGCTTGTAGTCTGACGAAGGGACCTTTTGCCTTTCCAATCGTACTCTGGTCTACTACGGTTCTTTTCCCTGGGTTAAATTGCTGACAAACCAACCACCTCTGGCAAAGTGTCTCCGCAATGTTTCTGAACTTCGAATTGTAAAACACTTCTTGGAACATACGGCACATCGCATCTCTCCCTACATATGTGTCTCCATGTATCATTCTGGCCATTGGAGCAACCATGCTGTCTGGTAATACAGGCATACCCTCCTTATTAACCATAACACCATCCCTGTCCCTGGGTTGACATCCATCTGTCTCCCATCTCTCCTTCTCCTCCTCCTCTGCTGCTTGCTGCAACTCTTTCAGTTCCCTCCAAGTAGATACATTCTCAAACACCATAAGTTGGCAGCTGTTTCCGCCTCCCCACAATTTGATTTTTAGGGACATTTTGTATCGGGCACAATATTGGGCAATTTGGTCAGCATATCGATTTCCGGCTGTCACATCGTCGTTGCCAGATTTGTGAGCAGCACATTTGACCACCGCCAATTCTTTGGGTAACTGGATCGCTTCCAGTAGGTTTTGTACCACTTTTCCATTTCTGATAGGGGTACCTGAGGAAGTCATGAATTCTCTTTGCAACCATAGCTGGCCGAAGTCATGCACAACCCCGTAACCATATTGACTGTCAGTGTATATGGTTACTCTCTTATTTTTCCCTTCTTTAGAAAGCTCTTGCCAATGCAATGAATTCGGCTACTTGGGCAGATTTTATTTCACTTAAGTAGGATGCCTCTAGGGTCGTTTCCAGTGTGACTACGGCATAGGCAGCACTCAACCCTCCATCCTCATGTCTCAAGCAGGAGCCATCCACAAACATCACAAGGTCTTCTACAGGTAAGGCTGTTTCTTTTATATCAGGACGTGGTTTGGTGCTAAACTCAGTTAAGTCAATGCAGTTATGTTCAATTTCACCCTCCACTTCTGCATTTTGGGTGATGGGTAACAAGGTTGCAGGGTTCAGGATATTACATAAAGAAATTATCCCATTCTCTGCACCAATAAGAATTCTCTCATACTTAGTCAGCCGACTAGGTGTGAGATACTGGGTCTTTGTTCGGTCAGCAAAATCACAACTGAATGTGGAACATATACTGTTACAGGATGTCCCATAACAATGTTTTCACTCTGTTCTAGACTAGTGCACGTTGCAGCTACTGCTTTCAGGCATCCAGGTAATCCAGCAGCCACTGGATCTAAAGTAGCCGAAAAATAAGCCACTGGACGTCTGGTCAGACCATGCTCTTGTGTTAGGACTGAGAGGGCACAATTGTCTCGAGTATCACAAAACAATTCAAAATTCTTAGAATAGTTTGGCATTCCCAATGCAGGGGCTGAACACAGATAGTTCCGCAATTTTATCCAGGCTGTCATACTTTCGTTATCCCAAGTAACTGGATCTTGTACTCCTTTCTTGGTCATTTTTATCAGTGGTTTGGCTAAAACTGCAAATCCCACAATCCACTATCTGCAGTATCCTACAACTCCTAGGAACATTCTGACTTCCTTCTGTGTTCTAGGTGACTCCATAACTCGAATTATTCTAATTCTTTCTGAAGTGACCCTTCGGATACCTTTTTCTATCTGGTGCCCCAGATATTTCACTGAGTTTTTACAGAACTGCAATTTGTGAGGTGATACTTTATGTCCTCCCTTGCCTAGATGATTCAATAAGGCAGGTATCAGTGACACAGTCGTTTCGAGTTTTAGACGCCACCAGAAGGTCGTCTATGTACTGGACCAAAACAGATTCTTTTGGCAGGATTAGAGATTCAAGGCATCTTTTTAAAATCTGATTGAAAATCGAAGGACTTTCTGTGTAATTAATTAATTGTGTGCTTATATAGCACAGGAATCACTCCCGAAGGAGTACCTCCGCGCTTCGACCGCTGCGAAACCCTTCCTGGCTTCCCTGAGAGATGGTCCCTTAGTGGGTATCTCCAGGGTGAGAACAGGCATCCCCGGCGGTCTGGTGGGGCCGTTAGTGAAGATGAGGCAAGCTGGTGCCCAGAGTTGCCGAGTGTGATCGCTGATCAGAGTGGGCACCGAGGCGAGAGAATTATCGAGTCCACTGACCCTGGTCCAGAAACCTGCCGCGTCGGGAATCGAACCCTGGTCCCGGGCCGTCCTCTGCTTTCGGGTCTGCCGCCTCTAACCAGTGAGCCACACTACTTCACTTGAGGAACACGATTCCAGACGTAGACGTGACTGTCGAACTCAAAAGAGAAAAGAAATTTGCTGTCTGGATGTAATGGGATGGAGAAGAATGCGTGACATAAGTCAATAACGGTAAACCATTCCGCATTCCATGGGATCTGGTACAAAATCACTGCAGGGTTTGGCACAATAGGACAGCAAGGTACAACAATCTGGTTTACCTTTCGCAGGTCCTGCACTACCCTGTACTTTCCGCTAGGCTTTTTAATTCCAATTATGGGTGAATTACAAGGACTGCTCATTACTTCCTGTATTATGTTGGCCTCTAGCAACCTATTTACTTCAATTGCAACTCCAGCTTTCACTTCTGCACTCATTCTATACTGTCTGGTTTTCGGGTAAATAGCATGTGTTTTAATGGCTATTTTAACTGGGTCTACATTTGCCATTAATCCCACATCTCTCCCAGTGAAATCCCACACCTCTGGTATCACTTTTTGTTGAAGCTCTTCCGGTAAGTCCTGTATTGTTAGAGTCTTGATTTCTGTGTCAGGCCTTAGTAACATCAATTTGTACAGGCCATCTTCATCTGGGGTCTGAATTTCGACGCCTTTTGGTGTGCAGAAGATGGTGCAGTTCATTTTGCACAACAAATCACGTCCCAGTAGATTCACTGGACTAGAGTCACAGACAACAAATCTGTGCATTTCTTTGAAGTTCCCTATAGAAATCTCCATTGGTTCAGTTACTGGAGTACTAATATTTTGGTTTGACACACCCACTACTTGGATGGCTTCTCCCGAGAGGGGTAGGTTTGGAACGTCAACTGTTCTCACAGTAGAACGGGTAGCACCAGTGTCCAACAGAAAGGTGACGTCATTTCCTTCAACCTTTCCTTCAATGTATGGCCCTGTCTGGTCTACCGGTAAGGAGGCGCCAAGCACGCACTCCTCGTCCTCCCCCCTCAGGCCCCGTCAGTATGGTTCATGACAGAGGAATGTATCATTTAACAGGAATTGCGAAGTTGCTGCATTTCTCTCATCCCCTCCTTCCCATACCTCGACCCCCTCATTCTGCTGAGTCTGATTCTTATAATTAGGTCTAGGAGCTCGAGGCAACGGATGCTGTTTTACCTGTTGCTGGTTCTTTCGTGGCCCCTCTTTCTGCACTTGTGGATTTAAACCATTAATGGGGGCATTACCAGCCTGCTAATGTGGACACTCGTCTCTCCAGTGCCCTATCTGACCGCACCCGTGACAGGGGAACTTCTTTTTGGGCTCTTCTTTACTCATTTTTACTCGGGGCTTCCCTCCTCCCCCAGAAGTAGTGTTTTGAGTATTATTATTTATTTTACTTAACTGTTTCTCTTGTTGTTCAGCCAATTTTACTTGTGCCCACATAACCTTCTCCTTTAGGGCTTTTCTTTTGTTCTCCAATTCATCCTCACAGTACTTGGCGTACTTAAGGACCTCATCTATGGGTTTGCCCTGCCAACAGATTTTATTATCTCTGATCCATTGGGATATTTCAGGTCTCAAACCCAACACGAATCGATAAATGAAATGGGTCATATCCTTCATTTCAATATTATCGATTCCACTGTAGGTTTTGAACACCTGTAGTAATCGTTCATAATAGGAGTGCACTGTTTCATCACGATTTTGGGTAGTTCTATCTATTCGGTTCCAATCAGTTTCCTTTGCTGGCACTTTCTCCTTGAGGTATTGTATGACTTTATCATTCTTCCTCATTACGTCTGGCGACGGAGCTCCGGTTCTGGAGTCTCTCTCATACTCTTTACTGGGCCAATCAACTGCAATTTTGCATTCTGTCCATAAGTCTACAGGAACTACAATGTCAAAGAACCCATCTAGGTCCTTCAGGAGACATTTTTGAACCTTCACGGACCTTTGAACCTGCCGATACCACTCTACGGGTTTCTCTCGTAATTTTGGGAAGTCATTGGTAAAAGGCACAATATCCTGTCGGGACCATGGGACATGTATATATTTCCCACCCGGTACTTCTCTCATGGGATTGGCCTTACTCTCTTCCTTTTTCTTTGCCCACCTGGCTTTCCATTTGTCTAGATCTCCCCATTTCTGCAGTATGTTCAGCAATTCTTTTATCTGTATCTTCTTCCCTGACACATTCATGTTTTCTAAATCTTTGTCGGAAAATTCTGCTCTGTAGGGCTTCTGTAATACCTTGGATCGACTGACATCTATTCCCATATCTGTGGCTGTGTCTATTAATTTTTCATGGAACACTTTAGTGTTCTGGGTAAGGCTTTTGCTGATAAACAGCAACTCCTCCTCACTAAGGCCCACATGCATCAAGCATTTTTGGAGTCGCAAACGGTGCGATTCCTTAAAATCGGCCGTTTGCGATTCCAAAAATGCTTTTTGGAATGCATAATGCATTTTTAGAAATCGCAACATTTTTGCGATTTCTAAAAATGCGATTGCTTTTAAGAAATCGCAAATTTGCGATTTCTTAAAAGCAATGCATGAATACGTTTTAAATTGCGAATTCGCAATTAGAGGGATAAATTTACCGAGTAGTTGAACTACTCGGTAAATTTGCAAAAAGTGAAAATAACGCTGAAAATGCATTTTTTTAACATTCATGTTACGGACACACATGTCCTTAGGACATGTGTGTGTGCAACATGATGCGAAAACAGCATTTCATGGGTGCAGGGGGGGTTCATTTGAACCCCCCTCACCACCCTTGAAATGCAATCAGGATTTGCGATTTTCAAATTGCGAATTCGCAATTCCCATTCATTCCTATGGGCCTTTTGGTCCATAGGAATGAATGGGAATTGCGAATTCGCAATTTGAAAATCGCATTTTTTATGCGATTCGGTAAAAATAGCGATTTCTACCGAATTGCATAAAAATTAAAAAAATAATCATGCATAGCCTTTTGCGATTTCTAAATTGCGAATCGCTATTAATTTATCGCAATTTAGAAATCGCAAAAGACGACATTGATGCATGTGGGCCAATGAGTATTCAATCAGTCTAATCCCACATTTCCAGCCATTAGTTCCTCCATTTCTATCCTTAGTCTGTAGATGTCTAAAGGTTTGGGTTGGGGAGTTTCTTTTTCTATTTCTCGGGTCCATCGATCTAGTTCTTCCGGAGTCACTACGGTGGCACTCCGAGTCCCTGAAGCTGTTCCAATTAGGACTTCCTTTGCCTTGGTCTGATGTCCTGACCGCGGTATACTGGTAACGGGTTCCCTAATGGGCAGATCCATTAGGGAAATCACAGACTCGCATTCACTTGCCTGATCATCAACTATGAGCGGTTCTTTTCTTGGTGGGGCTACAATGGGTGTAATAACTGGGGTACTTGGACTAGCCTGTCTATCTCCATAAAGAGGAACAACAGGACCAATAGTCACTGGGTTTGTTAGGGAGTCAGGACTGGAATTTATCTGAGCTATGGTCTGAATTAGTTCATTTCGCTGTTTAATCAGTGCTTCTCTTTCTCGTTCATGCAAAACCCTTTCCATAGAGTTGTCATGCATTACTTGGGGTACTAAAGGAGGGTATATACTAGGGGCAGTTGGGATTTCTAACCCAGGTCTGTCCTCACCAAAAGGTCGGTAATTTGGGACCGCTGTGCCAGGTCTGCAAAATCCGTCACTATCACTGGCTTTGCTACCAGTACCAACTACATCTGTCTCACTGGCCCTTCTACTTCTAGGATGTCGGAAAAATGGATTTTTCGAGCTTAGGGGCCCAGACTCTTCAGCATAAGAAGGTGGATTTTTCATTAACAAATCCTCCAAGTATTCATCCTCCGAATGCCCCATGGCCATTAGATGTCTAGTTTTCTCTGCCCTTTTTCCTCCCCCTTGTTCAGTTACCCCGAACATCGGAAATAGTCCCTCAACCATCATATTCTGTCTCCATTTTTTCATCTTTTTCTCTTTTGTTTCCCGCTGCAATTTTGGATACCATTTGCTCACTCCCTTATCCATTCGGGGTCGGTCTCGCTCTAGAGCCTCAATCTCCCATTCCTCTAAAGCTTCATATTGCGTTAATCTGGGTCGGGGGTGTAATTCATTCATTCGGGTCCACAAGTTAAACAGGATTCTACCATTAAAGGTACCATCGAGGGGAAATGCTAGGACTCCGTCATCTTCAGTATACTTTACCCAATTTTCCAACCACACACAGGTATGATACCCTTTGTCAAACATCATAAATGATGAGGGAGTATTAGGTGGTGGAATAATCACACCCTCCCTAGTTCTAATGGGCTTGTCTTTCTTGAAATAATTCTTGATCTTTTCAGCAATGGTCAATTTTCTCTTTCCTCCGTACATATTGTAAGGTCTACCTCTTAGCATCTGCTCCTTACGAAAACCTAGATTTTTCTGATCAGGTAAAAAATCAGGATACCACATACACCTCTCCAAACTATCTTCAAGCTCGGATTGATTAATTTTGCTTACTTATGTGCTTCCAATGCTAGTGCGTCTTTTAATTCACGGCAACCAATCAGCACTGAGGTTGCAAAAAGCTTTTGACCAATGGGTGCGCGGCCCCTTCGTGAGACTCGGTCTCACTCCTCGGCGCTCACCCCTCTCTTACAATTCTGGCTTCGCTACACACCCGCGGGCTCAACCAATACCAGCGCGGCACGGAGTGACGTCAGTGCAGCCTTTCGACCGACTCCTTCCTTCACAAGGTAACGGAAACTTTGAATTTTTCTTAAAGTGCAAGTGCTCAGTTTAGTTAACAACGTATAACATTCGCCACTGTGCTTGAGGGTTTTAAAAAGAACAAGGGTTTTTCTCTTACTGCAAGTAAACCACTTCTGTCTACTTTTCATTCACTACGGATAGATCTCTTCTGCCTATCCTCTCATACAAGCATTAGAGAACCTGCTACTCCTTTGACTCATCCACTTCTTTCCGGGATATATACTAAGTCAAACTTTCACCAGCGGACTCTTCTGCTATCACTCAAGCTCCAAAGAACCTATTCCTCCTTCCGCACGTGACCCTTACTAGGTGATATCACAACGGGAGTTTCAACAGTGTACTTGTAGCTATCATTTGTTCAATAATTCATTCAAAAAAATCCTAATTAGTGCTTCCAGTTCTGCCTAACCATGCACTAATCTACCTCCTAGCCAGTGACCTCACAGCCAAGTGGATTCTACTCACCACTTGCTATTCTATTTCCCCGGGGATTCCAACAACATACACCAATCATGGACAATTGTATTAATTACATGCAATAATATAGCAGCAATTCATAAAATATAATTTCAAACCTGTAACATTTAAATGCTATAACAAAACTTATTTTAGCAGCAATAAATTTTAGCAGCACATTTTTATTTTTCGCAGTTCCTAAAACTATCTTATCTACCTATCTTAACTAGTCCTAACCATCTATCTGCTACCAGAAAATTACTGATAGAGCGCGCAGGTCGCCCGACTCTTAGTTTTACCAGATTTCACGCACTTGGGCCCATGACTTGTTTACGACATTATTTTTGTGAATCGGGCGAGTTTACACACCACCATCAGTAATTCTATGTGTTTTCTTTAACACTATTACCAAGATACCTGACTTACCACAGGCACCTACTTTCCTGATGGATCAGGAGCTAGCAGTGGACAAGAGATAAGAAGATCCTTAATACTTTAAACATTTAATAACACTTCGATATTTTTATAATGACCACAGACACCTGAAGGGGTTTAAAGATTTTATATAGTAAGTTTAAATCAGAATGACATGAGGATAAAACTAATACAGATTAGAATATCAATAATCAGGATTATAACAATAATATAACTGTGAAAGAGGGCAAGCACCATTGAGTGCGAGTGAAAAACTACTGGGTAAGGGTAACAGGGAACATGCTATTCAGTTTCAGGCTTATACTAGGGTAGGTGAGTTTAAAACACATTAATCTGTGAATTTGCTAAAGTCCTACAAGTGATTCAAACTGATCTTAGTCTAACTGCTAATTAAAACCTAGATTCTAAACACAAGTGAAATTAGATCACACTAATTAAGTAAAACAGTTTTAATAATGTCCTACAGGTAGGGGGAAAAATGGAACATAACTAATAAACAGTTTGCATGTCATTCTTTTGGAGATGACAGAGAGAATACCATTGGCAAGGATGCTTTATTAAAAGAGAAGAAGGAAGGAGAATAGATAGACGGACACCCACAATTATATTTACCTAGGACGGGAATGAGGTCTAACCCTGGCCACGGGTCAGCTTTGGGAAAGGCGAGGACAAGGACCCTCAAGGACCCTCAAGGACTTAGGATGCCAGTTGGCGAGCAGGTACAGCTCACGGACAATCAGGACAGGATACCCCTCAGGTTTGGGTCAGGACTGGGCTCACCAAATGGCACGACCAACACCTGCAGCTTCGGATGCAACGCCTGCGCTACTCCCTCTCTGCACGGAATCCGCCAATAACCCCGATTGGGTTCTTGAATCTCCCAGCAAAGTGCTTCGCCAGCACTTAAGACTATTTCCACCCCTTGGAGTTTGTGGAAAGTTCGGACAGAGTGCTCCGCAGCTCTCTGTATCAATCACCTATTGAGTTCGTAGGGTCGGTGACGGGTCAGCTACTCGGACAAGTCGGACAATTTCCCTAGCTAAACCTAGACTAGTTATACTCTTTTTCGGGTCCTAGACCACCCACAAATGTTGCAAGTGACAGGATTCCAACTTAAGATTGGTCAGGAGAGGTGGTTAAGTCATTGTCACCACCTAAAATTTTGTGTTCCCATGATGAATATTTAATTTTCTGTACCCACCCCTTACATTCCAGCTCCCATGGCATACGTGTAGAAAAGACAATGGAGCACACAAACATTATCGTACAACTAGATACAATTTAGGTACAAGTCGAAGTCTTCTCCCAGGCTAAGGAGCAGTTTCCCAGGAGCATCTCAGCTTCGGCAGCCAGCTGGCTGAGTTCCACTGTTGCAAGACTTCATTTCTCATGTCACGTGGTGAGTCCCTGTCAGACTTCTAAGATGGAGAGGCTCCCCACTCCCAGGCCCACAGATACGCGGTACATGAAAAGTAAGCGAAAACAAATTAGAAACACAGAAAAAAGGAATACACTGTACACCATGATCAGCTACACTACACCCTTTACTATAATATCTATAGCATTAGGGTTTTAGGCAGAAATAGATAGATGTGCAAAAGCGGCAGTAGCAAGCAGAGAGCATGTTAAAGACAAAGCGGCCATTTTAGCTGTAATGCGCATGAGCGAAAAAATCCCTCCAGAACTGCTAGTGCGTCACATCACATGGGTATGACCGACGCATGCGCAGACTGGATTTCTGCGAAGCAGCGATTCTGTAGTATGCAAGCCTCCTTACGATTAATAGACACATAGGCAAGCATCTCTGGGACACCCACGTGTATTGGGAAAGTGCAATATTAATGACAAAACAGGGTGGTTAATGATGTTATGAGTTAGGTGAGGTTCTTGAGTGTGAGCAAGTCGCTTTACGTGCGAATCCTTGCTCCATCACAGGGGAGGGACAAACACAAGATGGACAAGGAAAGCCAATGAGAAGGATGGAAATAAGAGTGACAATAAAAACAACCAATGGTAGTGGTGGGCGGGCTCCAAGCCCACTGTAGGCTCTAACTAAGCCCACAATTGGTCTTTTGCTACCAGACAACTCTCGCTGGGTATACACCCGTTACAACGCATCTTTTACTCCGCACTACCATTACAACGCGACTTTTACAACGCATACCATTACAACGCATTGCGCTGGGGGGCGCTCTAGGATAGGGAATAAGTATAATTTAATATCCAACACCTTCCCTAGGGTCCACGGGGACTGGAGTTAGAATAGTAAATTATACTTACCACTATCCAGCACCTCAAAGCGCTATGCGTTGTAATGGTATGCGTTGTAATGGTCGCGTTGTAACGGTAGGTAGTTGTAATAGTATGCGTTGTAACATGGTACATCCCCCTCGCTGTCTAGTAGGCAAGACCTAAAATTGATTTTTTTAATGCCAGCTCCAAACATTCACAGTCAAACCTAGGGGATTATGGAATTCAAACTCCATTAAATAAAGGGACCTCATTAAATAAAAGGGCATTCCTGAATCTAAAGTTTAAAAGAATATCACCAAACAAATGGAATCCGTGCTGATGAAAAAACTAGATTTATTTATTTTCATTGAACACCCCATACAAAGCTGGGTAATTTTTGAAACATGAATAACAAGCAATAAAAAATCTCTAACAGAAAAAAATGAGTCATCCTATCTACTCAAGTCATATTACAAAGCCAAAGGTTCACATTTCGTGTGTTAAATGTCTTATACAGAGAAGATAAAGCTAGCTAGATAGCCTTTCCAGGCATCCCAAGGGTGAAGGTTTGATGAAGCTCTGGCTGCCAAAACCGACCTGTTAATGACATTTTTTCAATATTATCCTCATAACAAATACTTGGCAGATTGCAGCTGAGACTCAAATCCACTTCCTGGGCTGAAGACTTGCTGGGTCATTTCCTACAGAACTTAGTACATTGTAATCACACGTGAGCAACCAAGATATCACTTTTATGATTATTGAATTGACAGCAAAATGTGTCCCTTCCTGTGCTTCAAAAATAATTTCATTTCTTATATTCCTGGGTGGATAGTAAGAGCATATCAGTGGTGCTGAGTATGGAGGTGTACAGTGCAGGGTGCACCCATAAGTAACTCCCTAAATACTCTAAACAATCCAATTTCCTCTGGGGTTGAGGCAGAAGCGGCACCTGTGGAACAAAACAATTCCCTTGAAAAAATGACATAATACAAAATTGCAATATTAATGCCCATAGATTGGGATTAATGGGTATATGTTTAGGAATAACACTTTACAAGGTGGTCAACATACTTTCTTTGGGGAGATTAGGGCTCCAACTGGTCAACCATTGCAATATACACATGTTGTCCTAGAGGCTCCATCACATATGTGTGCAAGCAACCTGGACCAGAATGTCACCTTAACCCTCTAGATGTTTTATCTCAATAGGTTCATTAGCTAGTTTGTCATCTAGTTTAAGTACATTCAGCCTCTGGATGCACCCTCTAGGTGGGAGATATTTGAAACTGTCTCATTGCCATGCCTAATATGGTCTGAGCCATGATGAAGAGTAAACCTTCTTCTGTCTCCTCCCAGACTCAAAGAATAGGCTGTGAGTCCAGGATACTTAGGCTGCTACCTGGTCTGCCAACAGGAAAGAGGACAATGCAAACTCAGGGCACAGACTAGGGGATGATCCTAGTGGCTTATCTACCCAGAGCGGTGATGACTAAAATGGTGACCTACATGTCACATCTGCTTGGAATGTGACTAATGGGGTCTTTGATGCTATGCCACAAACGGGGTCCCCTGCAATAATAGGACATTTGAGTGGCACAAGTTCCCTTGAAGGGTTATTTCTTAGGCTCATCCTCTAGTTCTGCCCCATCCTGTGAGGGCCTTCCAGGACTCCCCCTAGGAGATGCACCCACTGCCCTCTCCAAAAGGGGTTTC
This sequence comes from Lissotriton vulgaris, assembly GCF_964263255.1. Lineage (NCBI taxonomy): Eukaryota > Metazoa > Chordata > Amphibia > Caudata > Salamandridae > Lissotriton > Lissotriton vulgaris. The sequence goes on along the minus strand of NC_141695.1, from coordinate 188,073,466 downwards.
CACTCAAGCTCTCTCTTACTCTCTTTTGCTTTTATTCAGAACATCCTGCCCAGGCATATTTATTTGTCCTACCCCTCAAATGGCCTGATCAGTCTCTCTCTTACTCCAGGCTCACTAGCAGCCAGGAACTGGCTACACAAACCCTCAAACAACCCTTCCATTGCAAATGACATCTGTCTATTATCCCAGCTCCGTTGAGTTATATATCTAAAAATGGCACTCAAGAGGGTGAATATTAGCATGCAACAAGTTCACCGTCACCCCACTATCATTGGCTTTCACCTAAAGACTGCCTTCACCACGTCACTCCCTCTGTAGGGCAGAACGTCTGCTGCTTTTCCTTTTGTTTTAGGGTTTAGAAGTAAGAATTCGTCCCAGCAGTCCTTTGGACAATGTGATGGCTACAGGGGTTTATGATACTGTATCCACTATCAGTTGTTTTTTTTGTTTTTGAGGTGTCACATGATATCAACTAGCCCAACTTCAGAGAGAAATGTCTACAGCACTTTCAAATTCCTAACACAACTTGGCTCGTAGAGTGAAAGTCTCAAAGTGTCTTAGTAGAAAAAATTGATATGCTTATCCTGGAGACTCCCATCCTGATCATCCTTCCTCACCCAGATGTTGGAATCCATCCCTCTCTACCCACACCATCCCTGATTTTCTTTATTGCAGAGAGAGATGAACTATCTCCTGTTGTACCCTTACACTCCTTGAGGACATATCCTCAACCTTCCCTGTATTTCTTTCCTATCATTCACTTGGCTGTAACTCTACTGTCCAAATGACCTCTAACTGACAGCTCTATACTCTTATTAGATTAGCTTAGCTACACTGCACATTCTTTGCTTCCTCTTCCATCCATGTACATAGGTTTTTGAATTAACTAAATTAACTTTCCAATGCCTATTTCTTTTCTATGTTCTCTTTCTGAACATCTATTGTTAAACTTATATTCTATCTGTAAAGGATCTCTGGGGCCATTCGTCCTTAGAAGTACTATACATAACCGCACACAAATCAATAGTTGAGTTTAAGTGATCTGTGAAAAATGTAAGCAAAAGCATGCTGCCAAAGGTCCTCCTGGACCTTTTTTTAAACAATTTTCTGAATCACAAGCCCATTCATATATGTGTTCACAGTTCCACAGTATAAAATAGAACTCCGAATTGTTATGCTTGTCTTGTTTTTGTATTTCTTTTTCACTTGATACCAATCTTCCACTCCCTTTTGCCAACGTGTTTCGTCGTCACTGGGTGTGTACCCAGGACTTCCTCAGGGCTAATGTATCTTCTTAGAATGCCAAGTCACTGTCACTTGCCACTGGCTGAAGAGGTTGCCTTTGATTAGGGTTATCAAGTCCTCTTCCAAACTATAATGTCCGTGTTTATTCTTTCAAATCATGCCTACATATTCATTTTTTTCAATCTATTTCTGGGGGTGCGAAGTCCAAAGCCACTCTTATCTTTAGTAACAACAAGTCCCAGCAGCGCCGGTCGACCTGTAATCGCTCTGTGTTCCGCGTCCCTCACCGCTACTATTTCATTCATCAAACATCCCACAGGTATAGGACCTGATCCTTCCGCCTATGATAGGTACCTGAAAATCTCTCTACGTTCAGTGTCCCACACCGATATTTACTAAGCTTCCAACACCACTCGAATACCGAATCGATCCTAAAGTTTCAGTTCACATGTTCCTGTAGTACGGGTAACCTGCAAACTCTGTTTCTTGCGTCCCCGATATCCTGAGACCAGTGAGCATCTGTGGATTTTATTGTAGATAGGCAAGACCATCCCTGCGACATGCTGTGAAGGAAACAGGGGTTTGATTTCCTTTCCATTGGAGCAGCGCAATTTTGGCGTATAAATACACGATACATATGTGCACTCAGCACTGCATACTTCTGTATCCGAATCTCATTTATGTAATATGTTGCACTTAAACACAGTGCTGTAGTACATTCACTTTAGAACTAGGAAATCATATGCACTGAGTGCTTTAACCTTATTACAGGAAATATGGCCCTTAGAGATTTGATAAACCAGTCAAACAGTATTAAATGCATTAACCTTAGAAACGAGAAGAGATTTATGTAAATTTGTGCACTAATGTTTTCGCAGGGGTATTCATAATGTGGTTCCTTGTCAAATTTGTATTTGTGTATTCAAACTTACTTTACATTTAAAGTGTAACATGAATCTAATGTTGAATTTATGTACTTATAATTCATTTATTGTAGTTGTATGTACACAAACAACATGTATTAATGTGCACCATTGAATATGCTTAACTTTTCTGAAATAGGCCTGTATTTCCTTCTGCATGAATACTGTCTTCCATTTCTGCTCACGTGTCTTTATTTGCAGGTACGTTCACATGGTTCGTTAGTTTGAGAATAGATGTAACTTTATACTTTATACTAGTGACTAGCAGCCCGTCCTGACGTTGTCCGGGTATGAATTGCTGTCGGCCAGTAGTATAACGCAGACACGACCACAAGGGACTACTTTGCTGGCACGGTTCTTTTACCTTTTAAATGTATATGGTGGGCGTCTGCATAGCCTATGTCCTTCTGCTGCAACTGCCCTTTCCAACGCTGTATTGGGTGTTGTGATTGGTGCTGTGGTTCCTGAGATTGGCCACCTCAAAGGTTTGGGCTCTCTCTTTATTATATTACTAGCAGCCCATCCCGACGTTGTCCGGGTATGAATTGCTGCCGGCCAGTAGTATATTGTTTTGTAGGATTTCGTTTTGATAGCATTTCTTATCTGTGACAGGCCTGTGAAACGCTCCGATTCACAGTGCACTGCTGATGCACTTAAGAGTGCGCATTCAGTAGTGTGTGAACTCGAGTTTCCCGACTTTATTTTTCCTTACAATATTATATAGTGCGAACTCGACACCACTACACTACCTGTACGCACTTCCAGACCTTCACGTCCCACACATCTGAAAGTTTGATTACCACAATCCTGACCTCCTTTGACTGTAACTTCTCCCATGGATCCAACGTGCACTCCAATCATTTACCGACGTTGAGCCCGGGTAAAGCAGTCTTAAGAGGCTTACATAAGTCAAATCAACAACAACTTCAGAGAATGCTGCCTAGTTGCCCATTCAAAGTACATGATTGTCGCCATTATTGTAAAGGTGATACACACGCCAAATGGGTCATACGTTCTTTTTATTCCAAGTTCCAAATAAGAACAATCCAGCCCAGCTGCTACCAGTCTCGTCACCTTAAGCAAATGCCGCTTTTAAACACCCCCACGCCTACATTCCAACTCGATCGCCATTCTTCCGCTTACATACGGACATTCCATCCATCGCCACTCTAAGCCTTACCATTGTCAGCATTATTGCACCGTGGAGAGACCCAATTGGCCAACAGTTGTTAAAATTATCAAGGGTCAGCATTATACCAGTATGGACACAATTATGGTATGGGTTTCCAAATATGTTAAGAATTAATACCATTATACCAGGGGGAGTCATGGGGGGGCAAAGTTGTGGCACATGCATGGATGTCCATACTATGCCAAGGATTACCATCTTCATAACATTCTCAGGATTAATTCATAGGTGGATAAAAAAGTGTCATGAATACCCACAATATACTACAAATTACCATCACTGTGCCAGAAGCAGCAGTGTGCAGGGACAAAAGCCATCATGTCTTAGATGCGCACACTTTGCCAAGAGTCATTGCCATTGTGCCAGAGTTGCTGCTCATCAAGTCAAACCTAGTTTAACACAATTTGGAAGTGGATATACCTTGCAAGGAAGAGGAGCACAGTGGAGGAACCACCTTCTGGTATTCCCTCTGACTTCACCACTGTGAAGAAAAGTTCACCTTGTCATTTATTTATTTATTTATTTATTTATTATTACATTTCTTAAGCGCACAGCTACCCGTAGGTTTCCCGGCGCTGGGAGTAATAGCAGTATGCAAAATGTGGGAGAGTCCAGTCAGCAGTTTTACAGCAGTCAGCAGTTTTACAGATCGAAAAGCCAGGTCTTAATTCCCTTGCGGAAGGCAAGGAAGCACTTTTCAGAGCGCAAAGGGGGGGGGTAGAGAGTTCCAAAGAGAGGGAGCCAGGAAGGAAAAGGAGCGCCCTCCCATTTTTGCTCTCTTGATGCGCGGAATCCGGAACTTGTTCTGGGTAGAGGACCTAAGCGTACGTGGTGGGAGATAGTGCTGAACCAGAACAGGCTTTTTAAAGTTTTACCATGGAAACCTGAGGTCCTTGAAAAAGTATCAGAGATGTGTTAAAAAGGCACTCTGTAAAAGCATCTCTGGTGTATATTAGGTCTATTATTTAATTATAAATGGTTCATTCTATTTGTATATCACCGTACGCAAAGTGCTATATGTAAATTATGAAAACTACAAAAATATAGGCAAAATAGTAGACAGTGACTATAGTAGTCAAAGTTGGAGAAGAGAAATGCAAAGTTTAAAAAGTTACATTTCAATCTGTATAGGCAAAAATTTTAAGTCCAGGTTATCTTTTAATGGTTTTATGAAAAGAGCTTGGATCACATGGATGGTGCCCCCGCTGCCAAAAACACTGAGAGACCAAGCAGCCCTTCCAGTGATGGTGGGCACAGATCTCATGGAGCTGTATTGTACCAGAGCCATAGTGGTTGCTCAGACACACGTTTATTTATTTTATTTTATTTATTTATTCATTTAAAGGGTTTTATATAGCGCTGACTGGACCCAAGAGTAGCAGAGCGCTTTACAACATTTGGTAATAACAGAGTTACAGTTAATATTTAGAACAATTAGATAATGAAGCAGGGCACTTTGATACATTTGAGAAAGGGTACATAAGCAAGGAGGAGCTAAGAAAGTAAAAGATTTGAGCAGGAAGAACTGGAGGGGAGCAGAGAAAAATAAATAAGAGGTGGGCGAGCGAGAAAGTGAAGAACGATAGTGGGGAGTAGGGAATAAGGGGAACAGGTGGTAGAGGGTGGGTGAAATTCTGATAAATAAAACGAGGGGGAGGGGGTGGAAGGGAAGAGGGAGAAAAGATGGGCAAGGAATGCCGATAATGACAATGTAAGGAGGAAGAAATTAGTAGTGAGTAAACTATAACTTAGGGACCCCAGTATTTTGTAAGGAGGAGCAGCTTAAGTTTTTTTTAAGCAAGAAACGTCACAAACGTCTGCTCCTATACTAAAAATAATAAAGTAGGAATGTGAGAAGTTGCAAAGCCAGATCTTTCTCAACCCCACCATATGTTTTTCTTACATTTTGCAAGATTTTCAAACTGTGAAGTTGGCACCTTTTTAAAGAATGAGCTCAAACTGAATTCATGAACATCCCATGCTACGTCAAAGCTATCTGGCTGGGTACCGAATTCCTTATTTTCGTTGTAGTAATGGAAGCTGCAACACACTGGATTTATTACTATGTGCTGTTCACTGTATAATCCAGGAGACTCTTGTGCAATTGGACCATAATGAGCATAATGCATGATGAACCTATGGCAAATTATTGAAAGTCTCGTCCAGGAATATATATTCTTGTATTGGAGGCTTGTTTTCATTAGTAAAATTGGCAAATGACTGTGTTTGTTGATTGATATTAGAGGCGGAAGATATCTTCGCTCCGCATGCGGAGTTCGCAGAGTTATGATCACTCCATGTTACGCTTGTAAAACAAAGTTCCAGCCAAACTCCGCCAACCGCTGAGTGGTGTAGTATTTTCTCATGCACAGCTCGCCAACAGCAAGTTGGCAAGCCTGAGCGAGAACTGGCATCCCCTAGCACGAATTTTGGGTGTTAGGAGTACACCCCGCAATATTTTCCCAACGCAAGCAGTAGCAGGCACTCGCGACCGTTCATGATTCATGATGAATGCTGCAGCTTGAGTAGAAAATCTACTCGAGCCTCAGCAAAGAAGCAGAGCCCTCTGGTTTGCCACATGGTGCCATTGCCTCTGATTTTGCAGTGACAAAAAAGGTCCAGGTGCTAAAAATCTGACCGAGCAGTGCAACCGATTTCCGACACTTTGCAGAACTCCTTGGAATCTCACAGAGTTTTCATGTGCGAGTTCGGCCACCCCTATAAACTCATATCCCGACAGATACAGTAGGAATGAGTTAAGCTTGAAATTTTTGATCCCTTTGGTAAAGATGATTTTTTCACCAAAGTCTTGCCATTCTTGCTCTCTTGTTTCTAAAAAACAAATTCCCATTGGCCCTATTCTCATTAGGATGAACATTCAACCCAAAGACTACTACGACTATTCGAATTGCAATCAGCACAGGACAGCTAAAAGGTTGCAATGAAAGAAACACATCAATAATACAGTTTTCATTGCCTGGCTAGTGACCTGGCTAGTGACCTAACGTCAAATGCTACTGCCTAAGATATGTGGCCCCTCTGAATTATCATGTGCCTCTGAGACCTCAACAGATAAAGCTGTCAGTCCTGCCTGTCTAGATGTTGCAAAGAACAACAGACATTTCGACATGCAACCATTCAGACTCTGAGGGCCTGAATATGCCTGCTCAAAATTATCCTGCCTGGTCTTGCCATGTCCTTTAGGCTAGTCCTGTCATGTATACCCCTATTGCATACATTTGTCCCATCCACACAACAATAATGATTCTAAAATGGTGACCTTTTACCTGGTAGCTTGCTCCTGTCTCTTTGACACCAGTCTCTCAGTACCCTACCATAATCCCTGTAGTTGACGTACATGACCATGTCCCCAGGCACAGTACAATTATTGTGTATAAGGGTGTCATCCTCGATGACATCCTCGGCACAGAGAGGGGTCCTTCTTTCTAAACCATCAGGTGAGGGGGCTAGTTCTCCAGTAGGGGTTTCCTGTCTACAGATACACATAGCTACTCGCATATACATGCTACATATACAGATCTAGGCTAGGTACATTTAGGCAAATTACTTGGGGCGTGGTTTTAGGAATATGCAAGTGCTACTGTTTTTATCTGAACTGCTTATGTTCATCTTATTAGCACTGTGGTAGAAATGTATCTACTATTTACTATATTGGGGAGCCGCTGCGCATCTTAGCCTGCCTGGAGGAGCAAGAGGACTCTGGAAGCAAAGGGACTGCAAATCCCAGGGGCCTCATCTACCGCCCACACCTGTGCCTTTTTTCCTCGCTGGGTGAACTACTTAACTTCTTGTCGCTCCCGCTTCGTGGGAGTCGCTGCGCATCTTAGCCTGCCTGAAGGAGCAGCAAGAGGACGCTGGAAGCAAAGGGACCTCACGTCCCAGGGGGCTCATCTACCGCCCGCTCCTGTGCTTATTTTCCTCGCTGGGGGCATCTACCTATTTAATTCACTGTCACACCCGCTGCGCAGAACGCATGCAGGCGCGTGCCGGGCGAAGCCCGGTCCAAGGGCGGGCCCGTCTGAGCCCGTCCGAAACCGGATGAGGCCGGGCTGGGCCCCCTCGCTAAGCCAGTCCATCAAGCAAGGTCAGTCATCTTCACCCTGTTACTCTTTGGGAAACTTTTTCTCTTCTACTGTCACTTCTTTCTTAACTTAGGCTTATAGTCTTCCATGATGAGCAGACGGGAAGGGAGAGGCTGAGTCCCGTTCAGGGCAGCAGTGTTGCTGGGACGCTCATTCAGTTTATACTAAGGGCCACCTCTGTTCTGGAGAAGGAGATCCAGATAACCGAGTGACGGCTATCTTTAGATCCACAGTTCAAAAAAAGATCGTCCCTTGGCACACTAGCAACAGTCTCCTCCCCCATCCATTCAACTGTAAATCCAACCGTACCGTCAACCCAGAATGAGGTGAGCAATGATGTACCTTCACTCTCTGCTTTAATTGAAGATCCTGTAACTTCACCATCAATACAAACGGTCGCTGTAGCCAGTATGTCTACTAGAGAAATAGTAGTACTAATCAAATAAAGATCCGGTAGTGAAAAGGAAGCGGGAGGAGGACCTCAAAGGCCCTGCATGGCAAAAGTCCCGAGGTCAAGTTAAATCCGTGGCCATGCCATAGCCGCAGAGGGTACTACATTTGATATTGCACAGGCAGCCTCGGATTTCAATTTTGTTTCTATGGGTGGAAGCAATTCGAACTGCGAACAGGAAATATGAGAGAAACTTGAGAATTCATTAAAAATTATGTTAACACCCATTACCGATAGGTTGACTAGGATAGAGGAGCGATTGACTAGCTATGAAATCCTGGCCAAGACAGGTTTTGCTACTCTTGAGGGACTTCTTAATCATTCAAGAACATTTGGCCTAAATACAAAAAGCCAGCAGAGTATGGTTTCTTCCATAAATGTACTTAACAGCCATTCATCAAACATAACAGCTATGAAACTAAAAGTACCAGGGATTGCAACAAATACGGCTTGAGTACCATCTAAAAAGCCAGCATGGGCACATAGGCCTGATGATGACCCGGGAAATCAATCCAGTGAATTTGCTCAATCTATAGTGTCTACCCCGAGCGATTGCAGGGATATGATAGCACAACACTCAAGGGGGGATAAGAACTCTAACAATCACTCTATGGATACCCAGGCCAATTGTATCGATGGAGTGGAGAGACCTGGAGAAGTGAGATGCAGTGGCACTACATTGATCCCTCCTGTATTCAACTTTCCTCCAGCATCTACCCCGTTAGTAGTAGTTTTGAAAAATGTTCCTCCTCTGCGTGAAACCCAGTTTGAACCCACAGACCAATTATTGTGTAAAGTCTTGCACTGGTTGAATAATTGTCTTGGGAGGGCGAGCTTCTGGTATGAGGGTATGGATAAACACATAATTATGGCCAGACGTATACCGTGGATTTGACCAACTATAAAGGAAGGAACTGGGGACTGTGTTGTTGTCAACATTTTTGCTTGATAATCTGGGCAGGATGTTGAGTAGTCGCATGGGCAGGGTATCCATACTGTTGTTAGGGTACTTTTACAAACCGGGGTATAACCCTATCAACGCCTCAAATTGTCTGGGGAGGGGTAGGCGACCCCATGTACCCTTTGGACATGTAAACCGATTTCAGGAGGTTCCCCTGTCCAATAGATTTGCTCCACTATCCGGCCTCGATCTATGTGATTGACAACAACTATCTACCTGGATACAGGCCCCTTGTTGTTCTTACTGCCCCCCGATGATGTAAAAGCAGAAAGTGGTATTGTCTGTGGTGAGCCCGGGAACCAGCCTGTGACTGGGCACCCTGTCCAAGTGGATTCTGGGATCCCGCGTGTTACACCTGGCATCTTTGGTGTGGTTTCCCCCTATCTTTTTTGCCTCTACCTCCTGTAAGAATTAATACCATTATACCAAGGGAAGCCAGGGGGGCACAGTTGTGGCACATGCATGGATGTCCATACTATGCCAGGATTACCATCTTCATAACATTCTCAGGATTAATTCATAGGTGGATAAAAAAGTGTCATGAATACCCACAATATACCACAAATTACCATCACTATGCCAGAAGCAGCAGTATGGAGGGGCGGAAGCCATCATGTCTTAGATGTGCACACTTTGACAAGAGTCATTGCCATTGTGCCAGAGTTGCTCCCCATCAAGTCAAACCTAGTTTAACACAATTTGGAAGTGGATATTTATCAGCGGACACCCTATGCCCGGCGCTTTTAGTAAACCCCCTACCTCTTACCTCGGATGTAAATTCCGATGCTGCATCATTGAACTCGTGGATTGGCAACGTAGTGGATTCTATCGCTCCGGCCAGAATCGCAACGTCGCGCAGAGAATCGCCCTCTGCACCGTGGTTCTCCCCTGAGCTGATGGCCGAAAAAAGTAAATGCAAAAAGATGGAGCGCCTCTGGCGAGCAAATTATTGCGAATCAGCCAAAACCAGCTATAAAAAAGCCCTCCATGCCTTACATTTATCCATAAAAAAAGCCCAAAAAATCTTCTTTGCGACCTCCATCCAGCAGGCGGAACAATCAAGTAAAGAAGTTTTTAAGATTGTTCAATCTTTCTTCAAACCCAGAGCCATCGAGACTGAAATCATCCCATCCGTAAGACTCTGTGAAACCATCTCAGACTTCTTTGACACCAAAATATTAAAAGTGTATGATACTTTTACGGACTCCGAGCCGACATTTATGGATGAGTTGGGAGTTACTGAGCCACCCGCTACCTCCTTAAATCAATTTCATCCTATCACCCTCTCTGAGGCATTGAAAGAAATACAAAAATGTAAATCCGGGGCACCTGATGATCCATGCCCACCTAAACTGTGGAAACTAATGTCTGACGCAATCGCAGTTCCCCTCTTACATATTTGGAACACGTCCATTGAATCGGGCACGTTTCCGGACTGCTGGAAACAGGCCACTCTCCTCCCGTTAAAAAAAAAACCCCAGGGCGCGCCGGATGATCTGAGCAATCTCCGACCCATTTCCCTTCTAGCAGCCCCTGGAAAAATGCTCGAAAAACTGATCCAACGGCAGCTTAACAGCTTCATTGAAGAAAGCGGCGCCTTACATGAAACTCAGTCTGGGTTTAGGGCCGGCTTTAGTACCGAGACGGCCCTCATTGAGGTTGCCGAGTCAATCAGGTGGTCCTTAGATTCAGGGGCATCAGCTATGCTGGTGCTCCTGGATCTATCTGCTGCTTTTGATATGGTAGATCATAGCAGACTTCTGATTCGGCTTAAGGACATAGGCCTAGGAGACAAGGCACTTAGCTGGCTACACTCCTACCTCACAGATCGGTCCCAGAAAGTGGCGCTGGGCTCCTTCTCTTCTGGACCTAAAAGCCTCTGGTGTGGTGTCCCACAGGGGTCGGCACTCAGCCCTCTGCTGTTCAATGTCTATTTGGCCCCACTTTTCACCTTGATTGCTAAATGGGGGGTCAAGGCAATATCATATGCGGATGACACTCAATTGGTCTTTCCCTATGCAGACACGTCAGAGGCAGCTTTTAGTAAAATCAGGGGCTGTCTTCGAGATGTGGCCAAATGGATGAACACAAATAAACTCAAGATGAATGCTAGCAAAACGGAGGTGTTATTCTTTGGTAATCTCAAACATCCCCCTCCGGACCTGTGGTGGCCGCCGGAAATGGGCCCTCCCCATCTCCCGGAACCCATGCAAAAAATCTAGGAGTAAGATGGGATGAGAATCTTTCCTTCCTGCCACATATACAACAGCTTACCGCTGGTTGCCTGCACAAACTCAGAAATTTGTGAAAATTTCTGCCTCTGCTACCAGTCGAGTGTCGAAAAACGGTTGTTCATGCAACAATTACATCTCGACTCGACTATTCAAATGGCCTCTACCTTGGTCTGCCCAAATATGTGGTGCAACGCTTACAGATCGTGCAGAATGCGGCTGCGAGATTGATAAAACGTGTCCCTTTCAGGCATCATATCTCTCCGCATCTGCACGAGCTTCATTGGCTGCCAGTGGCAAGCAGAATTAAGTTCAAGGTGCTTACCTTGGCGTTTAGAGCGCTAAAAGGCACGTGCCCCAATTATCTAAAACTTCGACTTCCCCGTTACCACCAAAAGCGAGAGCTGCATTCAAACTCCATGCTCAAGCTAACTATTCCGCGCGTGAGGAAAGCTAGACTTGGAGGCAGGTCCTTCTCGGCCGGCACGGCAAAACTTTGGAATACCTTGCCCCATGCTATCCAATCTGCCACGACAGAAGCTAGCTTTAGGAAGCTCCTAAAAACTTGGCTTTTTATGCAATAATCCTGAACTTCCTCCTGGCTACTCGCTCTTTGCTGTAGGACTAGCTAGCTCCGGGACACCTCACCAGAGGTAGCTGTTCGCGCTCTACAAGCATCTGTATTATTATTATTATTATTATATACCTTGCAAGGAAGATGATCACAGTGGAGGTCCCACCTTCAGGTATTCCATCTGACTCTACCACTGTTAGGAAAAGTTGACCTTGTCATTTAGTCTTTATAAAGTTTTACCATGGAAACCTGAGGTCCTTGAAAAAAGTATCAGAGAGGTGTTAAAAAGGCACTCTGTAAAAGCATCTCTGCTGTATATTAAGACTATTATTTAATTATGAATGGTTCATTCTATTTGTATATCACCGTATGCAAAGTGCTATGTGAATTATGAAAACTACAAAAATATAGGCAAAATAGTAGACAGTGACTATAGTAGTCAAAGTTGGAGAAGAGAAATGCAAAGTTTAAAAAGTTACATTTCAATCTGTATAGGAAAAATTAAAAGTCCAGGTTATCTTTTAGTGGTATTATGAAAAGAGCTTGGATCACATGGATGGTGCCCCCGGGCCAAAAACACTGAGAGACCAAGCAGCCCTTCTAGTGATGGTGGGCACAGATCTAATGGAGCTGCATTGGACCTGAGGCTTATGACATAGTGGTTGCTCAGACACACGTTCTTCCACAAACGTCTGCTCCTATACTAAAAATAATAAAGTAGGAATGTGAGAAGTTGCAAAGCCAGATCTTTCTTAACCCCGCCATACGTTTTTCTTACATTTTGCAAGATTTTCAAACTGTGAAGTTGGCACCTTTTTAAAGAATGAGCTAAAACTGGATTCATGAACATCCCATGCTACGTCAAAGCTATCTGGCTGGGTACCGAATTCCTTATTTCGTTGTAGTAATGGAAGCTGCTACACACTGGATTTATTACTATGCGCAGTTCACTGTATGATCCAGGAGACTCTTGTGCAATTGGACCATAATGAGCATAATGCATGATGAACCTATGCTAAATTATTGAAAGCCTCATCCAGGAATATATATTCTTGTATGGGTGGCTTGTTTTTATTAGTAAAATTGGCATATGATTGTGTTTGTTGATTGATATTAGAGGCGGAAGATATCTTCGCTCCGCATGCGGAGTTCGCAGAGTTTTGATCACTCCATGTTACGCTTGTAAAACAAAGTTCCAGCCAAACTCCGCCAACCGCTGAGTGGTGGGGTATTTTCTCATGCACAGCTCGCCAACAGCAAGTTGGCAAGCCTGAGCGAGAACTGGCATCCCCTAGCACGAATTTTGGGTGTTAGGAGTACACCCAGCAATATTTTCCCAACGCAGGCAGTAGCAGGCACTCGCGACCGTTCATAATTCATGATGAACGCTGCAGCCTGAGTAGAAAATCTACTTGAGCCTCAGCAAAGAAGCAGAGCCCTCTGGTATGCCACATGGTGCCTTTGCCGCTGATTTTGCAGTGACAAAAAAGGTCCAGCTGCTAAAAATCTGACCGAGCAGTGCAGCCGATTTCCGCCACTTTGCGGAACTCCTTGGAATCTCACAGAGTTTTCATGTAACTAGGCTGAATTCCGCATAGTGAAACTTTGCGAGTTCGGCCACCCCTATGGACTCATATTCCGACAGATGAGTTAAGCTTGAAATTAAAGATCCCTTTGGTAAAGATGATTTTTTCACCAAAAGTCTTGCCATTCTTGCTCTCTTGTTTCTGAAAAAATGATTCCCATTGGCCCTATTCTCATTAGGATGAACATTCAACCGAAAGACTACTACGACTATTCAAAATGCAATCAGCACAGGACAGCTAAAAGGTTGCAATGAAAGAAACACATCAATAATACAGTTTTCATTGCCTGGCTAGTGACCTTGCTAGTGACCCAACGTCAAATGCTACTGCCTAAGATATGTGGCCCCTCTTAATTATCCTGTGCCTCTGAGACCTCAACAGATGAATCTGTCGGTCCTGCCTGTCTAGATGTTGCAAAGAACAACAGACATTTCAACATGCAACCATTCAGACTCTGAGGGCCTGAATATGCCTGCTCAAAATTATCCAGCCTGGTCCTGCCATGTCCTTTAGGCTAGTCCTGTCATGTATACTCCTATTACATACATTTGTCCCATCCACACAACAATAATGATTCTAAAAAGGTGATCTTTTACCTGGTATCTTGCTGCTGTCTCTTCGACACCAGGCTCTCAGTACCCTATCATAATCCCTGTAGCTGACGTACATAACCATGTCCCCAGGCACAGTAATATTATTCTGTATAAGGGTGTCATCCTCGATGACATCCTCGGCACAGAGACGGTGTCCTTCTTTCTAAACCATCAGGTGAGGGGGCTAGTTCTCCAGTAGGGTTTTCCTGGCTACAGATACACATAGCTACTCGCATATACATGTTACATATACGGATCTAGGCTAGGTACATTTAGGCAAAATACTTAGGGCGTGGTTTTAGGAATATGCAAGTGCTACTGTTTTTATCTGAACTGCTTATGTTCATCTTATTAGCACTATGGTATAAATGTATCTACTATTTACTATATTGGGGAGCCGCTGCGCATCTTAGCCTGCCTGGAGGAGCAAGAGGACTCTGGAAGCAGAGGGACTGCAAGTCCCTGGGGGCTCATCTACCGCCCACACCTGTGCTGATTTTCCTTGCTGGGGGCGTCTCCTATTTAATTCACTGTCACACCCGCTGTGCAGAACGCGTGCGGGCATGTGCCGGGCGAAGCCCGGTCCAAGGGCGGGCCCGTCTGAGCCCGTCCGAAACCGGATGAGGCCGGGCAGGGCCCCCTCGCTAAGCCAGTGCATCAAGCAAGGTCAGTCATCTTCACCCTGTTAGTCTTTGGGAAACTTTTTCTCTTCTACTGTCACTTCTTTCTTAACTTAGGCTTATAGTCTTCCATGATGAGCAGACGGGAAGGGAGAGGCTGGGTCCCGTTCAGGGCAGCAGTGTTGCTGGGACGCTCATTCAGTTTATACTAAGGGCCACCTCTGTACTGGAGAAGGAGATCCAGATAACCGAGCAACGGCTATCTTTAGATCCACAGTTCAACAAAAGATTGTCCATTGGTTCACTAGCTACAGTCTCCTCCCCGTCCATTCAATTGTAAATCCGGACTTGCTCCTGAACGGTCGCTCCCTCCCTCCCTCCCTCCCTCGCTGGTCTCACGCACTGTGGACGCCGCAGATCGAATCTGGGTGACTAGCGCTGTACTTTGTGGTGACGCTGTGTTAACATTGTGCTCTGTGATTTGCGCTGTGCCTGTACGCTTACACTGCATTATTAGCCCTTAAGCGCCCGTTTTAATTAGCGCTGTGCCTGTGTGCTTAGACGCCCGATTTCATTTAGCGCTGTACTTTGCTGACGCTGTGTTTGCTATACGACCTGCTGGTCCATTTGCTGCCCCTGCCTCACTTTCACTATCACCCTCCATTTTGCTTGTTGTAGTTTCCTGGACCGCCCCTCCTCCCCGCTACCGCCTCCCAGCTGCTGCCCCTCCCACCCACAAACACAGGGATAGCCTCGTCCCCTGACCCACTGTGACCACCTGGACTTGCTCCTGAACGGTCGCTCCCTCCCTCCCTCCCTCCCTCGCTGGTCTCACGCACTGTGGACGCCGCAGATCGAATCTGGGTGACTAGCGCTGTACTTTGTGGTGACGCTGTGTTAACATTGTGCTCTGTGATTTGCGCTGTGCCTGTACGCTTACACTGCATTATTAGCCCTTAAGCGCCCGTTTTAATTAGCGCTGTGCCTGTGTGCTTAGACGCCCGATTTCATTTAGCGCTGTACTTTGCTGACGCTGTGTTTGCTATACGACCTGCTGGTCCATTTGCTGCCCCTGCCTCACTTTCACTATCACCCTCCATTTTGCTTGTTGTAGTTTCCTGGACCGCCCCTCCTCCCCGCTACCGCCTCCCAGCTGCTGCCCCTCCCACCCACAAACACAGGGATAGCCTCGTCCCCTGACCCACTGTGACCACCTGGACTTGCTCCTGAACGGTCGCTCCCTCCCTCCCTCCCTCCCTCGCTGGTCTCACGCACTGTGGACGCCGCAGATCGAATCTGGGTGACTAGCGCTGTACTTTGTGGTGACGCTGTGTTAACATTGTGCTCTGTGATTTGCGCTGTGCCTGTACGCTTACACTGCATTATTAGCCCTTAAGCGCCCGTTTTAATTAGCGCTGTGCCTGTGTGCTTAGACGCCCGATTTCATTTAGCGCTGTACTTTGCTGACGCTGTGTTTGCTATACGACCTGCTGGTCCATTTGCTGCCCCTGCCTCACTTTCACTATCACCCTCCATTTTGCTTGTTGTAGTTTCCTGGACCGCCCCTCCTCCCCGCTACCGCCTCCCAGCTGCTGCCCCTCCCACCCACAAACACAGGGATAGCCTCGTCCCCTGACCCACTGTGACCACCTGGACTTGCTCCTGAACGGTCGCTCCCTCCCTCCCTCCCTCCCTCGCTGGTCTCACGCACTGTGGACGCCGCAGATCGAATCTGGGTGACTAGCGCTGTACTTTGTGGTGACGCTGTGTTAACATTGTGCTCTGTGATTTGCGCTGTGCCTGTACGCTTACACTGCATTATTAGCCCTTAAGCGCCCGTTTTAATTAGCGCTGTGCCTGTGTGCTTAGATGCCCGATTTCATTTAGCGCTGTACTTTGCTGACGCTGTGTTTGCTATACGACCTGCTGGTCCATTTGCTGCCCCTGCCTCACTTTCACTATCACCCTCCATTTTGCTTGTTGTAGTTTCCTGGACCGCCCCTCCTCCCCGCTACCGCCTCCCAGCTGCTGCCCCTCCCACGCTCCGCCCCCTCCAACATCCATTTATGGCCAATGCCTCCACGCGTAGCGTCCACGCGCTTCGGACACGCCGAAGGTGCGCCAAAGTTAAGCCCGTCTACGCCCGTCCGCGCCGGGACCGCGCCCAGCGCCATACCCCCTGACCCTCGCGCTGCCCATCCCTCCCGCATTACCTACGATGCCGCCACCCTCCTAGCCCTTAACCCCGGTCGCACCCCCAACTGCGTCCAAGCCGCTCCTGGACACACCCATGGACCTTTCTCCTGCAACTCCTGCAAATTCAGCGGCACCGACAACATCTCCGCCACGACTACACCACAGATTCCCAACCCCAACCACCTACAATGCATCCTTCTCAACACCCGATCGGTGCACAGGCACGCCATTGACCTATGGAACCTACTAGACACCTTCTCTCCAGACGTCGCCTTCCTTACGGAAACATGGATGAATGCTTCCTCCGCTCCAGACATCACCATTGCCATCCCTGAAGACTATAAGATCACTCGCAAAGACCGTACCAGCCACACAGGAGGAGGCATCGCTATCGTCCATAAGAAATCTATCCGCATCTCAACCAGCTCTGACACCAACCTCGCCAACTCCGAACACCTTCACTTCCAGATCCACATCGATCCCAAAACCACACTCAGAGGCACCCTCCTCTACAGACCACCAGGACCCCGCGCAAAATTCAGTGAAGACATCACGGACTTCATCTCTCCACACGCGCTCCCCTCCAAAGACTATATTCTTCTGGGAGACCTCAACTTTCACCTTGAAAAGATAAACGACCACAACACCGCCACCCTCGTGGACAACCTCGCCAACCTCGGACTTAAACAACTAGTCACTTCCCCCACCCACATCGCAGGTCACACACTCGACCCCATCTTCACTTCCAGCAATCATGTCTCATTCAGCCACACTACGGATCTCCTCTGGACTGACCACAGCTGCGTCCACTTCACCTACAACAAGCTGAAACCCATCAACCACTCCCAACCTACCCTGCAAAGAAACTGGAACAAAATCACCACGGACCAAATCTCCGCATCGCTCCTTCGAAACTCCCCAGCCCTCTCCTCTAACGCCAACGAAGCCGCCGCCAACCTCACCCTATGGTTATCCAACACCGCCGACACCTTAGCACCACTGAAAAAACGTCAAAGCAAACCTGGCAGCAAGAAGGCCTCATGGTTCAACGATGATCTTAAGAAATCCAAGAAACTCTGCCGCTCCCTGGAAAAAGCCTGGAAAAAAGACCCAACCACCAGCACCAAGGATGCCTTCAAAAGCGCCACCCGCACTCACCACCAACTGATCCGAAAAGCCAAGAAAAGAGCATTCAAGGATCGACTTGACAACAACGCCCACAACAGCAAGGAACTTTTCAACATCGTCAAGGAATTTTCCAACCCCTCGGCCAACTCCAACGACATCACCCCCTCTCAAACCCTCTGCGACTCCCTAGCCTCTTTTTTCCACAACAAGATTGCAGACATCCACAACAGCTTCGACAACCAACCCGGAGACCAACCCACCCAACCATTTGCTGAACATTCTCCCCCCGTGAACACCCTTAACGACTGGAACCCAATCTCCACTGAAGACACCATCCGCCTGATGAATTCCATCCACTCTGGATCCCCCACAGACCCATGCCCTCACCACATCTTCAACAAAGCAGACTCCGTCATAGCACCTCACCTCCGAGACGTCATCAACTGCTCCTTCAACTCCGCTACCTTCCCAGAAGACTGGAAACACGCTGAACTCACCGCCCTTCTGAAAAAACCAACAGCAGACCCCACCGAACTCAAAAATTACCGCCCCATCTCGCTTCTTCCATTCACGGCCAAAGTCATCGAGAAAGCCGTCAACAACCAGCTCGCCGCCTTTCTCGAAGCCAACAAATCCCTCGACCCCTCACAATCTGGCTTCCGAGCCAAACACAGCACTGAGACCGCCCTCATCGCAGCAACAGACGACATTCGAACTCTACTGGACAATGGAGACACAGTCGCCCTCATCCTCCTCGACCTCTCTGCAGCATTCGACACAGTCTGCCACAGCACCCTTCTACAACGCCTCAATAACATCGGAGTCCAAGGAAAAGCACTGGAATGGATCACCTCGTTCCTCACCGGAAGAACCCAGAGAGTCCGCCTTCCTCCATTCAAGTCCGAGGCCTCTGAAGTCATCTGCGGCGTACCTCAAGGATCCTCACTCAGTCCCACCCTCTTCAACGTATACATGAGCCCCCTCGCGGCCATCGCCCGCCAACACAACCTCAACATCATCTCTTACGCAGATGACACTCAACTGATCCTTTCTCTCACCAATGACCCCGGCACCGCCAAAACTAACCTACACGAAGGAATGAAAAAAGTCGCCGAATGGATGAAACAAAGCCGTCTGAAACTTAACTCAGACAAAACTGAAGTCCTCATCTTAGGTACATCCCCCTCTGCTTGGAACGACTCCTGGTGGCCGGAAGCCCTCGGAAAAGCACCCATCCCGACAGACCACGCACGGAACCTCGGCGTCATCCTGGACTCTTCACTCTCAATGAACAGACAAGTCAGCGCCGTATCCTCTTCCTGCTTCAACATTCTTCGCATGCTCAGAAAAACATTCCACTGGATCCCCTCCGAAACAAGAAAAACAGTCACCCACGCTCTGGTCACGAGCCGACTGGACTACGGAAACACCCTCTACGCAGGTACCACCGCCAAACTCCAGAAGAAACTCCAACGAATCCAAAACGCCTCAGCCAGGATCATATTAGACATCCCACGCAACAAACACTGGTCACCTTAAAGACCTCCACTGGCTTCCCGTCAATAAGAGGATCACTTTCCGACTGCTTACCCACGCACACAAATCACTCTACGACATCGGACCAGACTGCCTCAACTCTCGACTGTCCTTCTACACCCCCTCCCGCCAACTACATTCTTCCAGCCAGGCCCTCGCCACTGTACCTCGCATCAACAAGACCACCATGGGAGGCAGATCCTTTTCATACCTGGCTGCTAAAACATGGAACTCACTCCCCGCTTACCTTCGCCTCACCCAGAACCACCTAGCGTTCAGAAAGCAGCTGAAAACGTGGATATTTGACAAATAATCCTCCTCCCCTTCCTAAGCGCCTTGAAACCCTCTGGGTATGTAGTGCGCTATACAAATTATATGACTTGACTTGACTTGACCATACGTCAACTCAGAATGGGGTGAACAACTATGTACCTTCCCTCTCTGCTATAATTGAAGATCCTGTAAGTTCACCATCAATACAAACGGTCGCTGTAGCCGTATGTCTACTAGAGAAATAGTAGTACTAATCAAATAAAGATCAGGTAGTGAAAAGGACCTCAAAAGCCCTGCATGGCAAAAGTCCCGAGGTCAAGTAAAATCCGTGGCCATGCCATAGCCGCAGAGGGTACTACATTTGATATTGCACAGGCAGCCTCGGATTTCAATTTTGTTTCTATGGGTGGAAGCAATTCGAACTGCGAAAAAGAAATATGAGAGAGACTTGAGAATTCATTAAAAATTATGTTAACACCCATTACCGATAGGTTGACTAGGATAGAGGAGCGATTGACTAGCTATGAAATCCTGGCCAATACAGGTTTTGCTACTCTTGAGGGACTTCTTAATCATTCAAAAACATTTGGCCTAAATACAAAAAGCCAGCAGAGTATGGTTTCTTCCATAAATGTAATTGACAGCCATTCATCAAACATAACAGCTATGAAACTAAAAGTACCAGGGATTGCAACAAATACAGCTTGAGGACCATCTAAAAAGCCTGCATGGGCACATAGGCCTGATGATGACCCGGGAAATCAATCCAGTGAATTTGCTCAATCTATAGTGTCTACCCAGAGCGATTGCAGGGATATGATAGCACAACACTCAAGGGGGGATAAGAACTCTAACAATCACTCTATGGATACCCAGGCCAATTGTATCGATGGAGTGGAGAGACCTGGAGAAGTGAGATGCAGTGGCACTACATTGATCCCTCCTGTATTCAACTTTCCTCCAGCATCTACCCCGTTAGTAGTAGTTTTGAAAAATGTTCCTCCTCTGCGTGAAACCCAGTTTGAACCCACAGACCAATTATTGTGTAAAGTCTTGCACTGGTTGAATAATTGTCTTGGGAGGGCGAGCTTCTGGTATGAGGGTATGGATAAACACATAATTATGGCCAGACGTATACCGTGGATTTGACCAACTATAAAGGAAGGAACTGGGGACTGTGTTGTTGTCAACATTTTTGCTTGATAATCTGGGCAGGATGTTGAGTAGTCGCATGGGCAGGGTATCCATACTGTTGTTAGGGTACTTTTACAAACCGGGGTATAACCCTATCAACGCCTCAAATTGTCTGGGGAGGGGTAGGCGACCCCATGTACCCTTTGGACATGTAAACCGATTTCAGGAGGTTCCCCTGTCCAATAGATTTGCTCCACTATCCGGCCTAGATCTATGTGATTGACAACGACTATCTACCTGGATACAGGCCCCTTGTTGTTCTTACTGCCCCCCGATGATGTAAAAGCAGAAAGTGGTATTGTCTGTGGTGAGCCCGGGAACCAGCCTGTGACTGGGCACCCTGTCCAAGTGGATTCTGGGATCCCGCGTGTTACACCTGGCATCTTTGGTGTGGTTTCCCCCTATCTTTTTTGCCTCTACCTCCTGTATTTTTGATGCTGTGCCGAATTTCGTTTTTGCTGGTTTAGATGCTTTGGGCACTTTGCCACTGCTGTTCAGTGTCAAAGTGCAAGTGCTCCCTGTGTAAATTGATATTGTGATTGGTTATCCATGATTGGCATATTTCTGTCACCAAGAAGTCCCTAGTAAAGTGCACTGAGTGTGCCAGGGCTGGTGATAACAAATGCTACTAGTGGGCCTGCAGCACTGATTGTGCCACCCACATGAGTAGCCCTAAAATGGTGTCTCAGGCCGGTCACCGCAGTGCCTGTGTGCAGTCTGTGAACTGCCATGTCCTCCTGGTCAGTGTCCCGACTGGCCAGGCCTAACCCTTCCCTTTCTGTACACATTGGTCACCCCTATGGAAGGCCCAAGGTACCCCCTTGGGCAGAGTGCAGTGTATGTGAAAGGTAGAGCATGTACTTGTGCAGGTGACATGCTCTGGTAGTGAATTACAGCCATTTTCGTTTTTCACTATTGTAAGGCTATCTTGCCCCATAGGCTATCATGGGGGGTGCTGGCTACAGTGGCTACCAGCATATCTTTCCATAGGAGCATGATAGGACATAAAAGTCTGGTCTCCCTGAACTCAGAATTTAATAACACATCTTTTAGGAAAGGTTGTTTTTTCAATCCTGTGTTTGAGAACATCACTTTTAGAAATTTGCTGTTCTCTTGTCTGACCCTTCAGTGTGCCTTGGCATGTTTGTGAATTGGCTGTCTGGTTTGAGAGTGACAGGGGCTGGGATCCCCCAGGAGGCTGGCTGGGTCAGCCCTAGGCTGAATGACTGCATTTGCATCTTGAGTGGTGGGAGGGGATAGCACCTGAACCTGGATAGGGCTGTGCCTGCCTTCCACAATGCTGGCTCCACCTCCTGCTGGGCGGCCGACGACCCTGCCCCTCTCCCTGAAAGGAAGAGAGAGGCCAGGAAAACAAAGCGCTCAAGGAACACCTAGAACTGGTTCAGACCGGGCTTAGAGCCCTCCTGCACAAATGGATAAAATACTTTTAGGGGTATAAGTACAGGACCCCTGACTACAGAAAATTAGATCATCCTGGAAACAAGAAGGAACCTCTGCCAAGGAGAAAGCTGGAAGACTGAAGAAGAAGGACTGCCCTGCTGTGTGATGCTGGAGGGACCTACAGTTGCTTTGCTGCCCAGGAGAGCGGAAGGACTTTGTTGTTGGTTTGTACCCTTACTTGAAGGAATCTCCAAGGGCCTGTTGTGAGCTGGCTCCCTGTTTTGAAGTCCCAGGAACAAAAGGACTTCACCCCCAGCTTCCCTTAGCTCTGCTGGGAGAGCTGTGTCCTTCCTAGAGTGCTTGGGCCAGTTGTGGTGCCTCAGGAAGTTGTACCTGTGCTGGGAAGCTGGAAACCAAGATTTAAGAGACTTTGCTACAGAAAAGTTATCGCATCGATCGCTTCCCTCCGCTACGAAGGCCGAGATTGTTGCCGCTGCCGGAGACGTCGCATACTTCATTTGCGGGAAGTTCACCATCGCTGCGAGCATCGTCGCAGAGCCTGTCATCGCTGGGTGAGATCGCCGCACCGCCTGCTTGCGGACCCCATCACGTCGCTGCGAACATTGTTGCAGAGCCATCGCATCAAGGAGCTGCGGGAGGAAGATCGCCGCTGGATCACGCATCGTCGCCTTGGAGATCGTCGCAGCCCCTACAGATCATCGCATCGTGCCTTTGCAAGAACAATCTTCCTACGGATCCTACGCACTGAAATCCATACAAGTCATCGCCTTCCTCCCCATAAAGACCGGATTTGTCGCAACACGCCCGCTGCTGCAGGAGGACTGTCGCCAACGCCTCCCCATGGTCTCAGGAGCAACGTATCGCTTGTTTTCCACCGCACCAGCTTCTGCTTTGGAACTTTGTTGCACTTAAAGGTACTGTTGGCTAAACGTGACGCAACCGTGAACTTTTCACGCAACTGTGGATTATTTGACCGCAACTTTAAGAACTCTTTCTCAACCATATTCTTGAACTATGTTGGATTTTTGTCATTTGGTCCTGTGTAGTTTAGATTAAATACCTTTATTTTTCTGAACTGTTGTGGAGTCAGTTTGTGGTGTTTTCACTGTGTTACTGTAAGTGTTGGTACAAATACTTTACACATTGCCTTTGATAAGCCTTGACTGCTCGTGCCAAGCTACCAAGAGGGTGAGCAGGGGTTATCTCAGAGGGTTTCCTCCTTACCCTGACTAGAAGCAAGGGTCCCTATTTGGACAGTGGTACCAACTCCTGCCATCTAGAGACCCCCAGTTCTAACACTGCATCCCTCAGTAATTTCTGTGATTTCCTGGAATATAGCAGGCCTACTCAACAAGACGATGGCCTTGGACTGGTCAAGCTTTGTAGAGGGGTTTGACGTTATTATCTTCCAGGAGACCTGGTCATTAGACACAATTTGACGTCCCGGATACTTGACTTATGCTAAAGCAGCCATTGTAAATAAGAAGGGCAACCCAGCGGGGGTTTGACAATATGGGTAAAGCAACAGTCTTCCTAGCAAACTACAGAATTATCCATAGATAGGCCAGATATTCTTCCTATCAAAATCTCCTCTAAGGGCAAGTTGCATCTGATATTAATCAACGTCTATTCGAGAGGGATAGCGGGTGGGAAAGCCTCACCAACTAGCGCCCTCTTGGATACATTTCTGGACGGTCTCTCAGGTTCGGGTGCTGTGGTTATAGTGGGAGACTAACTGCACCTTCGAACCTCTGGGATTGGATGACAGCAGTCTTGGCATGGAGGAGGACCAAATATGGGAGATACAGTCCCTCTCGTTGGCTCCAGTCAACAAATGGTCTGAGGCAGTGCTCCAACTGAAAAGCTTATCTCTAGGCCGGGGGATTAGAGCTACCAGTGGGAGAAATCCCTCAGATTTGGAAGGCTGTTCTACATACCTGAATGGGATCAGGAGTAGTAGGATTGATTACATACTCATAAGTTTAGAGATTTGGTCTAGATTAGTGGATATGGTGGTACTCACAGACCGGAGAGTGATCATGATCCCTTACTACGGACCCTAAACAGGACTGGATCAGATTCCTCAACTGTTGATATTGCTTCAATGATAGGAGAAGTTAATATGTCCCAAGACCACCGCTGGTGAAAATGGGCGGTGGTCCTAGAGGACGAAGATCTTCTAAAGTAGATTAGATTATCCACGGAAGAGACTGTAGCATTGATGGGATTTCAGGTGACGAAAGGTAATAGCTCTAAGGACCTTATGAAGGTCTATGAGGGACATTACGCCAATCTAAAGCTTTTACTTACAAAAGCTAAGAAGCTGTTCAAGCCCGCCTAAAAGAATTAGCCAAGTGGTATAGAGGAATGTGGAATCGCGGTCAGGCACCTTTCTAATGCAATTAGGTTGGGAGACTCCGCAGATGTGAAAGTAGCAAGGGCAAATTATAAGAAAGCCCAAATAAAGGCAAAAAAAGATTTTGATGAGGACAGATGGATTAGTCTAGCTAATGCCAGTAAAGAAAAGAATTGGACTGGCTTCTGGCAATTGGTTAAATGGGTCAATAGTACAACAGGAACTTCTCCAATTAATAATGTTCCTCCAGAACTTTGGGTCCAGTATTTTCAAAGCCAAATTGCTAGCCCTCACAGTACTTGTACTAATGACCCCAAGGTTATCTCCAAGGTAGCTTTACAATTCACCAAAGGAGAGATTGATAGAGTGTTAGACAGGGTCTAGACTGCATCCCGGCAGACCTTCATTAAAATGGATAGGAAGATATGGATTGAGTATAATGCCATAGCCAATGGTGCGTCAGTACCGGAAACGTGGCGTGGGGCGGCAATTATTCCCATATACAAAAAGGGAGATTGTGCCAGTCCTAGCAATTATAAGCCTAATAGATACTTTACGAAAAATTGCTGCGAGAGGTATACTAGGTAGAGTTAATGAATGGATTATAGATCAGGATGTTTTAACTACCTATCAAGCGGGCTACAGACCCCACATCAGCACCATTGATCAAGTCTTCAGATTTACAATGATCTATTGGACCACAGTGATTTTAGCAGGGGGAACACACTATGCAGCATTTGTTGCTTTAAAATAAGCATTTGATTTAGTACCCCGCCACAAGCTGTGGGATACATTGAAGGAGGCTGGGATGCCTAAGGAAATTCTTGGCTTCATCATTAAATTGCACGAGGCAAATTACACTCATGTTAGGTGGGGGCAGCTGGGTGAATTAACCTATTCTTTCCCAGTTAATAACGGAGTGCGGCAAGGATGTGTCCTTGCCCCTACCCTATTTTCCCTATTCATAAACAAGGTGATTACATATTATTCTGATTTTCCTACCGATGCACCATCTATTGCCAGTTCAAGGGTACCTTTATTAATGTTTGCGGACGATACGTTAATCTTATCTAAAACTCAGTCTGGTCTGCAACCTGTCCTTGACCATTTTTTTGTTTTTTTGCAATGACCATGAGCTCGTGGTAAACACTGACAAAACAAAGTTCATGATATTGCATAGGCACTAATGTGTCCAAGGGAATGGTAGCACTGGACAATGTATCATTGGAACAGACTGATACTTTCACCTATTTAGGGTAACTATGGGTGGGAAGATGAACTGGGCCTCCCATTTAGATGTGATAGTCTTAAGGCACAACCAGCTGGCTGGTACCCTACTAAAGGAGCATAGCTGGCTGGTACCCTACTAAAGGAGCATTGATTGTCCCATACAAAACCTACAGGGTCAGCATTAGATATCTATAATGGGAAAATTAAAGCTGCCATCATTTATGGCGCTGAACTCGGGGGGTTCGAAAATCTCTTACCTCTAGTACAATCGCAAAACAAGTTTTTGAGATCCCTGACTGCACTTCCTCTATCAACACCTATGAAGCCTTTAATCATAGATTTGGGCTGCACTTCTCTAGACGAGGTTGCAGGCTTCAGACCCCTAGCCTACTGGAGGAGGCTCTGGACCACCCCTGAATTAGCATTGTATGCCAGAGCATTAATACACATTAGGAGTGCTGATCTATCCTCAAAAAACAAATGGTTGGAGACGATCAAGCACAATTTAAGGGAAATGGGGCTTGGACAATTGTGGGATGATCCAATTGGAAACATTTTTCCCAACAAAAAAGATTTGAAAACCCTCTATTTGGATCGGGTCACAAGAAAGACCCTGTCAGCGGTGGATAGTACCTCGCTCACAGGCATCTTCTTAGATCGCAAGTTTGCATCGAAAGTAGTACCATTCTGGAATTTGTTCACAAAGAAATATAATAGGAAACTATTCCATCAATTCCGATTGGGTTCTCTTCCTTTAAGATCCTTCGTTGCTAAATGGAAAAAGACCACGAATGCCAATTGTCCTTTTTGCCATATTCAGGAAGAGAGAGTAACCCACGTTCTTTTTGTATGTCCTGTTTACAAAAGCCCACGCTCTAGGTGGCTGAAGCCTTTATGTTCCAATCTTGGCACTAGAACTTGTATTACGTCTATGCGTATCCTGACAACAAATACGCGTTCAGATATTGTTATTGCTGTAGCGAAATGTTGGAGTTGGTCCTGGGCTCTGAGGAGGAAATAATTGGCGGATGCTGAGGAATTAATTTCAGTGCCAGTCTGACCTAATTCATTTGACTCCCTTTTAGAGATTGAACGTAGGAAATATTATTTCCGATAGATTCTATTTTAATTATTGCAGTTAAGTTAGGATTTCGATATGTGGGTTTAATTCTGTATTAAATGTATGTATATAGGGTTTTAACTGTTTTTATGACACTTATATGTATGTATTGTGTCTTTTATGATTGTGAACTATTGAATAAAGACTAACTGAACTGAACTACTATATTGGTACTAGTAATCTCTTTCGTATGCTTCTGTCTCCTGATTGCCGCAGCACGCATGTTTTACACAAGGCTATTGCTAGACCAATAAATACTTATTGACACGTCCTAATCGCCATCCTATGTGTTTTCTGAGAGAAAGTAAGCACAAGTGTCTGAGCGAAATGTACTGTACTGTTTTCCACGATCCCTGAGAAGTCAGGGTTGTCATGTTCAGTGGTTGCCAGAAACTACCTACACCACTGTTAAATACAGGGTAGTGGTAGTGGCACTGTAGAGCTAGCTGGTCTCATGGCTGACATATCCTGTGGGGGGTCCAGAAGCAGTTGGGACACCAAGCCTTCAGTTTAGGTCATCGAAAACACGCAGGTCCTGGGGGACTCCTAGGAACTACACAATAGTCCTACCAAGAGATGGCATGACCGGCAGAACAACTTTCAAATGCCCCATGCTGTGCTGTTTTCTGCATGGCTTGAGCACCATGGATTCAGCCTAACAAGATGGAGGGACCCAGCTGATCTTTTCTTTGGCAGATGAATACGAGAAATATGAACGTCTCCGACACACAATGTGTCACAAAGGCAGACACAAAGCTCTGTCGGAGTTTCCAACCAGTCTGGCAGCCTCATTCCTACCAGCAGCGTGGAGTAGCAACCCAGCCTTGCAGAAACACTGCTGTTGTATGTTCTCAAAGCACCGAAGTTCTCAGTCTGACATGTGTGAAACCAGGAGGCTGCTTCTCCCTGCCACACTGCACACTGTTCTCACAGCCCCCAGGGTTGTCCAGTCAGCCATTATATTACCGGGGTATTTCTGAGGGATATTGCCAGTGGGGAACTCAACTGGATAACTCTGTGCACATGGAATGACACATGCAAAGACATTAATAATTTAAGATTATTTTTAGAGAGCGTTCATACATGTGTGTGGGGGAGAGTGGGGAGAGTGGGGGAGGGTGGGGAAGGGGTTTAAGCTTGACTGAACAGAAAAAGGAAAAGTGAAAGCAAGAATAGCGAGCGACTGTCAAATTAGTGCATATTCTTAACTCTGCCAGCTTTGCAAAGTGTGCCACTTGCATGATTAAAAATTACCAAGTGTTAAAAGAAGCCACTTGCAACATAAGCAGACCATTTTCACTGCCATTTGGGGCTGAGAGCAGCCCACCACCCCTCAGCAGCTGTGCAGCCCTTATTTCTATACGTGTCCACTAGCCTCAGGGTTAATAGGAACTCAGATACGTTAGGAAATAGGTTCTATCCCACACAATTCCGCTTTTTCACCAAGAAATGTCTCACCCACTACAAGCTCTATGTTAAAATCATTTTGAGATAGATGTACCTTCCAACGCCCACATTTTAAAGCCAGCTGCTGGGCAAATGGCTAAGTGCAGGTTTCACTCGAACATGTGCACACATGAGTGTGTACATTTGTTCATGCAGAGCAAAGAAGACGTGATCTGACTCAACCTGGCATCTTTGTGATGTAGCACTGTTGCAGATGGGTGGAGACCAAGGGTTCGATTCCTATTACGTTAGGAAAGGTCTCTGAACCACTCGGTCCCTAAGAGCTTTCCAAATGAATCGCATTCCGTGAGTCCGAACGACCGATTACAATGTGTCCATATAGTGACGGACCCGGTTTGGTCACACTCCCATTGAACTTAATGGCAGCCAGTGTACCAGACATTTACACAGGCTCCTATTGCAACAAGCATTTACAATGCAATGGTTTTGCCTTTGTTAAAGTTAGAGCTATTGGCATTGCTCTTGACATTATTTTTATTTATGTTTTTTTTAACATAAATAAATGGCATTGTCATTTACAATGCCACTAGCTTTATCTATCGCAAATGACACACACAAACACACACAGAGCCCCCCACACACAGCCACACAGAGCCCCCCACACACACAGCCACACAAAGCTTCCTACACACACAGCCACACAGAGCCCTCCACACACACCAACACAGCACAAGCAGGCAACAGGGGCACACGGAGGCACAAGCAGGCAACAGGGGCACACGGAGGCAGAAGCAGGCAACAGGGGCACACAGAGGCAGAAGCAGGCAACAGGGGCACACAGAGGCACAAGCAGGCAACAGGGGCACACAGAGGCACAAGCAGGCAACAGGGGCACACAGAGGCACAAGCAGACAACAGGGGCACACAGAGGCACAAGCAGACAACAGGGGCACACAGAGGCACAAGCAGACAACAGGGGCACACGCAACAGGGGCACGAAAACGGAGGCACAAGCGGGCAACAGGGGCACGAAAACGGAGGCACAAGCAGGCAACAGGGGCACGAAAACGGAGGCACAAGCAGGCAACAGGGGCACGAAAACGGAGGCACAAGCAGGCAACAGGGGCACAAAAACGGAGGCACAAGCAGGCAACAGGGGCACGAAAACGGAGGCACAAGCAGGCAACAGGGGCACGAAAACGGAAGCACAGGCAGGCAACAGGGGCACACGGAGGCACAAGCAGGCAAGCTCTGTACGCCCACGCGGGGACGCACGCGTGTGAACATATTAGCTACATTCTATTAAGCACAAGCACTAAGGACACCCCAGCAAACACTCATGTGCACAACCCTAAACCACCAGGGAGCTTTCGTTTAAAATCCTATCGACCTAATGCCGCTTGGCACCCTGCTGCAGGCCTGTGTACATTAAGTGACCTTAACACCATCACTGGTAGTAATATCTATGCAAAACATTACCTCAAAGTCACATAACGGCACCAAAATGGTTACAGCTGGTAATTTATAAAGTATAAAATCTAAACTTAAGACATAGTAGAATAAAAGCTTCAACATAGCTGGAAAAAAAATAACCTGCCTACCCTGTTCTATGAACACAGGACTCCATGTCTCAAATCTGCCCATTATTTGATTAAATATATATCAGTGCATACCAGCCCCAAATAGTTGGCCCCACCAACCAACTGATACCATGTACGCGGACACAACCAACTGACAGCGCAATTGAAGGACCGTCCCGTCCCCTTGATGACAACTGACCCTGTACATACCAAGTAACACATTTTCAAGAGGTTTCATGATTCTCAACTACTGCCTGTCCTTCATTAGACTCACGACCTGGTGACAAGAATAGGACCCCTTTCAAACACCAACCTCTACCTGTAGTTAGAATTCATCTTCCTTTCAGGAGTTGTAAGGCACTAAGTTGAGCTCTCCTTTGTACACAGCAATTCGACATCCGTGCCTCAGCACTGATGACATTGATGTAATTTCTGATGACATTAGTGTGAACAGTAGCTAACCATAACTAGTGCATATCAGGGATACTAAAGTATTAGACCGTAACAATAGCATGTTTTGGGAACGCCCGCACCAGGCTTCTTGGCCTTTGTACACCCTGGAAATGTGATTGTTCGACCTGGCAGTGGACAAACGCTCGTACCAGAGATGACTTGTAGTTTGTGGATATAGTGTTGGGTCTTTGCCGTGGACAGCAGCAGGTAGTAGAGATATCTAGTATTCTGTAGATGTGTTCGCTTAACAGAGGGTGCTGGGTTATATTTTCGCTGTTTTACAGTTCCTTGTGTTGGGCCATCACTGAATGGAACAGTCCATGCTCCAGATGTCTTGTCGTCGGTAAATGTGGTGAAGGGTCCTGGTATGGTGAATAGCTCATTGGCGCCGTCTCGTTCTTAGACGGCGTCATCCCGTTCTTAGACGGTGCTGGTCAATGGCTGTAGATGACCGCTCGTATTTTAGATGTCTGTACCTCTGTGAGGCCGTAGCTGTGGGTGTCCGCTCATAGGAGACATGTTATGCTATGTGGACAGTCAGCAGCTTTGAATAATGAGATGGCTGTAGTCTGCACGTGTTGTTTCAGTCTTGCCTGTGCGCGGCAGGTCATGTTAGAGCTATATTGCAGTCTTCAAGTATGATACTGAACCCTCAACATGGGAGACGGCTTCTTTTTTCAACTTTGAACAAGTACTTATGTCTTCAAGTACTTATGTCTTTTATAAAATTGCTAACATTTGACCACGCCTTTGGAAAGGGGCAATTTCTCCAAGCGACGGCTACATTTGCACAGGTGCGCCAAAGTTAAACTTTGCAAGCATTGAATCGAAGTCGTGGTGCCCTGATCCGAAGCAATGCTTTATTGGAATGTTGTGCCTTTCTGGTGTTACTTGACGCTTCTATTGCACCTCCTCGGGTAGATTACCTTACAGAGCCGCCCAAGCTGCTTGGACACCCGTCTGGAGTGCCTCTGCTTGGCAGATAGTCTGATGCAGCTGAATTGAGACCCGATGCCCCTCAAGTTTCCCTAATTGGGCTGCGATTTTCTCAATACACGAGTGATTGAGTACAAGTACACAGTCCTAAATGGACCATAAAGAGGAATGGTCGATGCCTCCCATTTTTCAGTGTGGATCGCCCCTGCACGAGTGTATGATGGGCATCAGTGTACCGCGAGTGTCATCAGTACACGGCTCGCCTCAGCTATGACCCCAGAGCACCGTGGCGTTCCTCCTCTCCAGTGCCGTTTTACAAAAACTCGTCTCGCAGCAGGCTACCAAATAAAAAAAAAAAAACAAATCGACTCACCTGCACCTTGCGACGGCGGCACTTCTCCGGTCTCCCTCTTCGGCATGGGAGACCGGCAACGTCGACGGCGGCAATCTCTCTGGCACTTCTCCGGTCTCCCTCTTCGGCATGGGAGACCGGCAACGTCCTCCGCATCTCCCGGGGTTCTCTCCAGGCCACGGGAGCCCCGCGGGCGCCGCCATACTTCTTGCCGTCTTCCTTCTTCCCCCGGGCTGCGGGGGGCGGGCACTTCCGGCCGGCAGCGCTAGGATTGGCCGGCCGGCCAGTCACGGGGCGGTAAACGGGGGAGGAGAGACGCAGAAGTGCCGGCAATGCCGGAACAGATTCGGGGGCGTTCCCGGCTTTCGCCTGACGTCGCGTGACGTCGGCAAAAGCCAAAGAATGTCGGGAACGCCCCCGTGTCTGGTCCGGCATTGACGGACAGGCCCCTCGTCCAATGGCTAGGCTCCATTTATGGAGCCAGCCAATGAATGACGAGGGCCGACCCAAAGCCACACTACAGTTCTCATCAGGTTTTCGCCTGCGCGAAAAAGATGCGCAGAGCGCATCTTTTTGGCAAGGCAAAACCTAACAAGCATTTACAATGCAATGGTTTTGCCTTTGTTAAAGTTAGAGCTATTGGCATTGCTCTTGACATTATTTTTATTTATGTTTTTTTAACATAAATAAATGGCATTGTCATTTACAATGCCACTAGCTTTATCTATCGCAAATGACACACACAAACACACACAGAGCCGCCCCACACACACCCCCACACAGAGCCCCGCACACACAGCCCCCCACACACACAGCCACACAGAGCCCCCCACACACACAGCCACACAGAGCCCTCCACACACACAGCCACACAAAGCTTCCTACACACACAGCCACACAGAGCCCTCCACACACACCAACACAGCACAAGCAGGCAACAGGGGCAGATGGAGGCACAAGCAGGCAACAGGGGCAGACGGAGGCACAAGCAGGCAACAGGGGCACACAGAGGCACAAGCAGGCAACAGGGGCCCACAGAGGCACAAGCAGGCAACAGGGGCACACAGAGGCACAAGCAGACAACAGGGGCACACAGAGGCACAAGCGGGCAACAGGGGCACAAGGAGGCACAAGCGGGCAACAGGGGCACAAGCAGGCAACAGGGGCACGAAAACGGAGGCACAAGCAGGCAACGGGGCAGGTGGAGAAAACACAATTTTCAACAGCCCACTTGGCTCTGCAACAGTTGCCTTTGAAAAGCAATACGGCGTAATGGGCATGATCAAATCCCGTCCCCTGCATAAAAAAAAACAACAGCCTGAGGCGACTGCTAACACAGATGTAGTACAAGGCATTACACGGCAAGGGTGCTGCTGCCGGCAATTATCCTGGTATTTAAACAAATCTCTCTCTCTCACACACAGAGCCGCCCCACACACACCCCCACACAGAGCCCCGCACACACAGCCACACAGAGCCCCCCACACACACAGCCACACAGAGCCCTCCACACACACAGCCACACAAAGCTTCCTACACACACAGCCACACAGAGCCCTCCACACACACCAACACAGCACAAGCAGGCAACAGGGGCAGACGGAGGCACAAGCAGGCAACAGGGGCAGACGGAGGCACAAGCAGGCAACAGGGGCACACAGAGGCACAAGCAGGCAACAGGGGCACACAGAGGCACAAGCAGGCAACAGGGGCACACAGAGGCACAAGCAGGCAACAGGGGCACACAGAGGCACAAGCAGGCAACAGGGGCACACAGAGGCACAAGCAGGCAACAGGGGCACACAGAGGCACAAGCAGGCAACAGGGGCACACAGAGGCACAAGCAGGGGCACACAGAGGCACAAGCAGGCAACAGGGGCACACAGAGGCACAAGCAGGGGCACACAGAGGCACAAGCAGGCAACAGGGGCACACAGAGGCACAAGCAGGCAACAGGGGCACACAGAGGCACAAGCAGACAACAGGGGCACACAGAGGCACAAGCAGACAGCAGGGGCACACAGAGGCACAAGCAGACAACAGGGGCACACAGAGGCACAAGCAGGGGCACACAGAGGCACAAGCAGGCAACAGGGGCACACAGAGGCACAAGCAGGCAACAGGGGCACACAGAGGCACAAGCAGACAACAGGGGCACACAGAGGCACAAGCAGACAACAGGGGCACACACGTGCAAAAGACACCCACAAGCTGACAGCCCAATTATCTTGAGCCACAAAATGTATACAGACCCTTAATTCGGATCACGTTTATTTTAGTTTCAAGTCACCATACCTAGAAAAGACATTATGTAAATGCAAAGATACTGGATCGATTTGAAATATTACGCTCTGCATCTGCACAGTTGAGCCCAAGTACCCACCCAGTGACACCCGTCCATTTCCACACGAAAAATCCACGTAAAGTATACACGAATATTAAGAATCAACCCGGAAGTAGAGTTGCTTTTGTGCCGTTTAAAGAACAAATAAATACTAGAGGTTCGCCATTCGTATAAAATATACGTTTATTCACCCCGGTATGAAACATCCTGTGGACAAAACGTGATCCAGTTTCCACTTCGCACCGGTGTGATGCGGAAGTTATGGGATCTGCGTTGATTAGGAAACGTCCTGCCTTACTTTCCGACGAATATAAAGATCTAGAAAGTATTGAGTAACCAATGTGGACTTAGTAAATACGCGAGCAGAAAAGGTCAGTTTTTTTTTTTTTACAAACTGCCCGCGTCTTAACAAGGTACTTGAGGACAGACTACAAATCCCTTTTTTTTTACAAACTGCCCGCGTCTTAACAAGGTACTTGAGGACAGACTACAAATCCCATGATGCCCACAGTCGGTTTCCATGCAGGAACCTTCACCATTCCTTACCCCCGTTTTAAACAAACAAGCCCCATTTAACTGCAAACCCCCCACAAGAACATGCCCTCACCGTATCCCACTCGACCAGTACGTGACTATACGAATAACTAATAACTATATCCGTTTGCAAGAGCGGAAGGGCGGGATTATGCAGAGAGGGTACTAGCCTCTAACCCCGTAGCCAACAGCCTAATCCTGTTTAGGACCCGAAACTCGCGTCCGTTTGGACAATAAAAGAACGGGCGGCAAGGTAATATGTCCTGTAGCATACTCGGGAGGTCGAGCGGCTTGTGGCCGCGCCCCGCCCTCCCCTCGCGCTCACCCACCTGCCGCGCGCTGAGCTCCTTCTCCAGCTCCAGGGGTCGGTTCCTCCAGACCAGGTGATGCAGCGGGAACCTGCTGCTGTCCGGAGCCTGCCCGGAGCCCAGCATTATCCCTGGAACATGCTGGGCCCGCCTCCGCCGGCCCCGGAGACAACCATCCGGGTGATGGGAGCGCGGGGGGCGCTGCGGGGAGGAGGAGACTGGCAAGGTACTTGAGGACAGACTACAAATCCCATGATGCCCACAGTCGGTTTCCATGCAGGAACCTTCACCATTCCTTACCCCCGTTTTAAACAAACAAGCCCCATTTAACTGCAAACCCCCCACAAGAACATGCCCTCACCGTATCCCACTCGACCAGTACGTGACCATACGAATAACTAATAACTATATCCGTTTGCAAGAGCGGAAGGGCGGGATTACGCAGAGAGGGTACTAGCCTCTAACCCCGTAGCCAACAGCCTAATCCTGTTTAGGACCCGAAACTCGCGTCCGTTTGGACAATAAAAGAACGGGCGGCAAGGTAATATGTCCTGTAGCATACTCGGGAGGTCGAGCGGCTTGTGGCCGCGCCCCGCCCTCCCCTCGCGCTCACCCACCTGCCGCGCGCTGAGCTCCTTCTCCAGCTCCAGGGGTCGGTTCCTCCAGACCAGGTGATGCAGCGGGAACCTGCTGCTGTCCGGAGCCTGCCCGGAGCCCAGCATCATCCCTGGAACATGCTGGGCCCGCCTCCGCCGGCCCCGGAGACAACCATCCGGCTGACGGGAGCGCGGGGGGCGCTGCGGGGAGGAGGAGACTGGAGGCCGGCGACGGAGACTGCAGGGGACGGGAGGGGAGACGGAAGGCAGAGAGAGGGAGAGGGCGGAGAGCTGGGAGCGAGTGGAGAAGCGCCGAGAGGGAGCCTGCCGGAGCAGAGGAGGCCGGCGACGGAGACTGCAGGGGACGGGAGGGGAGACGGAAGACAGGGAGAGGGCGGAGAGCTGGGAGCGAGTGGAGAAGCGCCGAGAGGGAGCCTGCCGGAGCAGGGAGCTACGGACTCTACGGGGGGCGGGGGGCGGGAGGGGACACGGACGGCAAAGCACTCACGCAAGCAGGAAAGGGTGCCGGCTCAATGCCGGGACAGATTCGGGGGCGTTCCCGGCGTCGCGTGACGTCGGCAAAAGTCAAAGAATGTCGGGAACGCCCCCGTGTCTGGTCCGGCATTGACGGACAGGCCCCTCGTCCAATGGCTAGGCTCCTTTTAAGGAGCCAGCCAATGAATGACGAGGGCCGACCCAAAGCCACACTACAGTTCTCATCAGGTTTTCGCCTGCGCGAAAAAGCTGCGCAGAGCGCAGCTTTCGCCAGGCAAAACCTAAAAAGGGATGGGTGGGAAAAAGCGTGCACCCTGTGGCAGGCACCACATTGTGCATACATGGAAAGGTGGGACCCATGAGTACCCCCCCTGCGACTTATTCGGAGGGCCCCGGGTGAAGGGGGGTCTGCTATGGCCCACCGAAGTCTGAGTCCGGCAACCATTTTGTCTCATTAAAACCAAATCTGTACAGCTGTCAGAATCTGGCATCGTACTCGCTTGTTCAGAGTGCCGGATCCATAGAGCTGAATAAATCGGCTACAAATGAGTCGGACTGACTGATTTAGGTTCGGAACTGATTCTGTTGGTGTGGCCTGCTTACTCTCATTGTACATCGTCATACGGAACGGGGGATGATTTGGTCGGAAACATACTCTCCTAATCAGATTTGCGTCTTCCGAATCCCGTTTGGCGCCCTTCCGAGCCACATCGGAATTGACCCTCAAGAAGGAAAGCATTATATATGTAAGTTGTGTTTTATTGTAATTTTGGATGCTATAAGATACAAACATCACTGTCAATGCATTGTACCTGTCAGGACACACCCGAGATCCAGTGAAATACCATTAGCCCCCACATACCACCATGGCTCCTCCGCTCATCCCCAGCAAATGGGTGGGTGTGCAGGGGACCATGAATCAGCCAGGGGAGAAGAGTACTGGAGTGGTAGAGAACCAATTCCAGCAGCTTCTCAGTCCAGCAGTGGGAAGTGGTGACAATGTCGGACTGCACAGTCTTTTGGAGCACTGCATAGGCCACGTTTGAAAAGTGTAGGTGCCCCACCAGGGCAGGGTGAAAACTTGGGTACTTTGTCCCAAGTGTTAGGGTACACACTACTTTGGCCCCAGGATGCCAGAGGTATAAGACTCCAATTACAACAATCGGGCCCAAACTTCGCTTTGCCCTCGGACACGGGTACTCAAAGTACGGCCCGCGGGCTGCCAGCGGCCTGGCAAGCCTTCCTTGGCGGCCTGCAGACCTTACAGACATCGTACCTTTTTTTAAAGTGTCAGCAAACACCACCGGTTGCAGCAGTGTGGAATCAGAGTGACTGCTCTGTGGGGGTGGGCGTTTCCAGCCACAGTCAAAGTGGAGCTGCAGGGGCCCTAAGCAGAGGTGAACAAAGCCTCATTAACATGTAAATGGTCTTTTAAAGACCTGTGAAGTACTGGGGTGCAGGGCTGAGTGTGTGCCCGGGAGGCTGTGTCAGCCCGGGCTGACACACACAGGGGGGGGGGGTGGGGGGGGGAAGACAGCAGGGACTGAGAGCCCGGTGAGGTGGGAGGGCAGCAGGGACTGAGAGCCCGGTGAGGTGGGAGGGCACAGCAGGGAGTGAGAGCAGGGTGAGGTGGGAGGGCAGCAGGGAGTGAGAGCCGGGTGAGGTGGGAGGGCAGCATGGAGTGAGAGCCCGGTGAGGTGGAAGGGCAGAGCAGGGAGTGAGAGCCCGGTGAGGTGGGAGGGCAGCAGGGAGTGAGAGACCAGTGAGGTGGGAGGGCAGCAGGGAGTGAGAGCCCGGTGAGGTGGGAGGGCAGCAGGGAGTGAGAGCCTGGTGAAGTGGGAGGACAGCAGGGAGTGAGAGCCCGGGTGAGGTGGGAGGGCAGCAGGGAGTGAGACCCAGGGTGAGGTGGGAGGGCAGCAGGGAGTGAGAGCCCAGTGAGGTGGGAAGGCAGAGCAAGGAGTGAGAACCCGGTGAGGTGACGGAGGGCAGCAGGGAGTGAGAGCCCGGTGAGGTGGGAGGGCAGCAGAGAGTGAGAGCCCAGTGAAGCGGGAGGGCAGAGCAAGGAGTGAGAACCCGGTGAGGTGACGGAGGGCAGCAGGGAGTGAGAGCCCGGTGAGGTGACGAAGGGCAGCAGGGAGTGAGAGCCCGGTGAGGTGGGTGGGCAGTGCAGGGAGTGAGAGCCCGGGTGAGGTGGGAGGGCAGCAGGGAGTGAGAGCATGGGTGAGGTGGGAGGGCAGAGCAGGGAGTGAGAGCCAGGGTGAGGTGGGAGGGATAGAGACAGATAAAGACATATAGAGACAGATAGAGGCAAAGACAGATAGAGACAGTGCTGACAGAGCTAGATAGGGTCAGAGACAGGGACAGACAGAGACAGATAGAGGCAGAGACAGATAGAGGTAGAGACATACAGAGAGAGAGACAGAGATAGAGGCAGGGACAGATTGAGACAGAGATAGAGGCAGGGACAGATTGAGACAGAGATAGAGGCAGGGACAGATTGAGACAGAGACAGATAGAGGCAGAGACAGACAGAGATAGAGACAAAGAGAGATAGAGGTAGAGACAGAGACAGGGACAGACCTAGAAAGATAGAGGCAGAGACAGACCGAGACAGGCAGACTCAGAGAGACGGAGAGGGAGATGGAGAGGGAGAAGGAGGGAGACAGAGGGAGGAAAAGGGAGACAGAGGGTGACAGAGGGAGGGGGAGGGAGAGAGAGGGAGACAGAGGGAGGGGGTCAGAGAGAGGCAGACAGAGAGAGAGGGAGATGGAGTGAGTCAGGGAGAGACGGAATGAGGGAGAGGGAGACAGAGGAAGGGAGACAAATGGAGGGAGAAAGAGGAAGGGAGATAGAGGAAGGGAGGGAGCTAGAGGGAGGAAGCTAGAGGGAGGGAGCTAGAGGGAGATAGGGAGGGAGATAGAGGGAGGGAGAGAGAGATAGAGGGAGGGAGGGGGAGACAGAGAGAGGGAGACAGAGAGAGGGAGACAGACAGAGGGACGGAGACAGAGGGACAGAGACAGAGGGTGACAGACAGGGTGACGGATAGAGGGAGACAGAGGGGGAGACACAGGGAGACAGACAGACAGAAGGAGGGAGGGAGGGAGACAGACAGAGGGAAGGAGACAGACAGAGGGAGGGAGACAGACAGAGGGAGGGAGACGGAGAGAGGGAGACAGAGAGAGGGAGACGGAGAGAGGAAGACGGAGGGAGGGAGATAGAGGGAGGGAGGGAGAGAGAGAGGGAGGAAGATAGAGAGGGAGATAGAGAAAGGGAGATAGAGAGAGGGGACAGAGGGAGACAGACAGAGGGAGACAGACGGAGGGGGAGACAGACAGCGGGAGGGAGGGAGACAGAGGGAGGGAGGGAGGGAGACGCAGAGAGGGAGACTGAGAGAGGGAAGGAAGGAGAGAGAGGGAGGGAGACAGAGAGAGAAAGAGAGAGAGACATAGAGAGACAGAGTGAGTGAGACAGAGGGAGACAGAGTGAGGGAAGGAGGGAGAGAGAATGAGTGAGACAGAGGGAGACAGGGAGAGAGGGAAGGAGGGAACGAGAGAGAGAGAGAGAGGGAGGGAGAGAGAGGGAAGGAGGGAGCGAGAGAGAGATAGAGGGAGGGAATGAGAGAGATAGAGTGAGAAAGAGGGAAGGAGGGAGCGAGAGAGAGAGAGAGATTGAGGGAGGGAGATAGAGAGAGAGAGATAGAGGGAGGGAGACAGAAAGAGATAGAGGGACGGGGGAGGGAGATGGAGAGGGCGAGGGGGTAGAGGAAGAGGGAGAGGGTGAGTGGGGGAGGCGGATGAGGGATAGGAGGTAGGAGGATGGGGAGAGGGAGTGGGAGAGTGGTAGAGAAAGAGAGAGATAGAGGTGTGTGTATGCCGGGTCTGTTGGCTCAGTGGACGAAGTCGTCTGCTGCAGGGGCCTGTGTTCAACATCACGGTCACAGTATTTTTTTCTCTAACCCCTCCCCCACTGACCCCGCCTCCACCGGTGCGGGCCTCGGCCACAAACCACACTGTTAGTTTGGCCGCCGAGAGAAAGTTTGTGAGTAGTACCCATGCCCTGGGACTTCCCAACGCAGATATCTCAGAGCAACCCTGAGTGGCAGCAGTAAAGTTGGACAGCTATGAAGGTCATATTGCTACATCAAGAAATCAGGTCCTTTGTTGGTGCACTGAATACACAGAGGCATGACAGCGGCCATTTCTGGTGAAATAAGGAAATATCGCCACGCTTTGACTTCACCACCCTTTGAGGAAGAAGTTGAAATGTTGCTGAAACTATTTTACTGTACTAGATTTGAGAGCCATTCAGATTTTCATATAATCTGGCTTCAACTAAAAACTCACTTGCAAAAACTAACGGCGCGTGGCCATTTGAACCTTACATTCTCTATCGCAATTCTGGACCACCAAAAAGATTGGATCATAACCAGCCCTTTTTTTTTTAGGATTTTACTGACTTTGAAGAAATTATAACCCACCCTCGTCTTAGCCCACCATATTGTTTATTTGAGTAATTATGCAGAATCATCCCTCACGCTCTTCTACTTTTGAGTCCTAGCTGGGTTTGCTCATTAAATAAAGCAACATACACCTACATAAATCAGCCGCTCACTGGAATGCGAGCAGCGCTTTCAATATGCTTCATTGCCAAATGCTTCTCCTCGAGTGAGCTTTGTTAAAAAAAAACTCGAATCCCTGCCATCAAAGGAACACGCCATTTAATAAAATCGTTGTCATTTACAAGGTTATTGGATCCATTATGTATTAACTATAGACATAATGTCACCACGATTAAATAATATATGA
The DNA here is from genome assembly GCF_964263255.1 of Lissotriton vulgaris. Lineage (NCBI taxonomy): Eukaryota > Metazoa > Chordata > Amphibia > Caudata > Salamandridae > Lissotriton > Lissotriton vulgaris. The sequence goes on along the minus strand of NC_141695.1, from coordinate 188,032,725 downwards.
AAGTAGGACCTGGGCCGTTCATCAAACTCTCCTATTTTCCGTCTGTTTTCATTATTCTTTTAATCTTTTTCAAATACCAAGTTATACTGTTTAAACTCCAGAGCTAACACTTGCTGCTGCATAATTGAGTAACACGATTCACTTATATATTGAAATATAATTTTAAATGTTATAGATACGTTGATGCGTGGTGTAAGTAAAATGTAATAATCGTTTCATGCTGTAGCACGAGCAGTTTAATTCAGTTAAAGTGATATGTTGAAAGAGAGAGGGCACACTGCTGAGACTGTGCTCTGTAGCAGGAACAGGAAGGGAGTGATCCCTTCTTCATTGTCAGGAGAATGACGTCACGGGGTGCACAAAAAGAACTCCACTCTTTCCTACAAGAGGCCTACTATACATTTGATGCAGTCTAATATAAACAAAAGTGATGTAACAAAACAAAATGTAATGTCATCCTCTGTGGCTCGTGTCATATTACTCAGAAGTGACTCATTTCTGCAGCTGATAAGTGTTACACTCTCTCGGAATTCCACCTGCTTCAAGGAGGCAAGTCTCCAATATGAGAAAACCACCTGAGGCTACACTGAAATTCCAATTTCTACATATTATTCCTAAAAACTCATAATTACCTTTGATTCTTCACCAATTACTAGTATCACCTGGCAGAGACTTAATGGGCATGACTACTGCCCACTTGTAATAAGATCTAAAGTGTTGGCTATGAAAACCCACTGCTGCACAGTATAACATAACAGGGCAACACAGCATAGCAGAGGCTAACATAGCACAGCATAGCATCACATAACACCATCTGTGGTGCAGTATAACCAGGCCTTCGGGTTTTATATTATTTACATTTTAACCACTACATTTCTACTTGCACTCATTATTTTGCTCGCTTACCGGTATTTGTCTAAATTGCGTTCGCCGAAAAAAAATATTCTGCTGCTCTTATATTTCCCTGTTTATTTAACCAATAAATATACACTCACACTTGAATGCCGTTTTTCCACCTAAAGAGGCTCTATACAACAATGCGCCCATCTTTAAAATATTAACACTGCAGTAGGAACATCTTCAGATATTTAAGGAAATCGCATTATTTTGCTTAATTCTGCATTCTATTAGCCTGCATAGGTATAGGCCTTGCAGTATTGAGTGACAGGAAGGAAAGTCACTCAAAGAAGGCCTACGCACTGAAGTGCTGTCACACGGGAAACAGTTTTACCCTATTTTGAGATAGTCAGCCATTGTCACCCACTTGCTGTCATCTGCGCTATGGAAACATGTTAATATATAGAATTATAGATCGGTAACAGTGAATAACGGGAACAGAACATGAGCATGGTCTCTCCTCCCTGCCACAAATGTAAAAAGAAAAAATACCTGGTGATCCAGCGCTCTAATTGAAAAACTGTCTCATAAACACTATCTATACCTCAATACTCACCATTAATCATGAAACACAAATAAAGGCCCATAATACCAATGAAACAATTTCTGAGCAACTGAATCAGGTGGTATGATTAATTAAACTACTCAAATATTATTTACAATATTATATACAACTGCAGTTTATCTATCTTTATCATGATTTTAAACATTTATTATTTATTAATCAGACCACTGAGGCGATTGGATCAACTGATGGAAACTAGACCATGAATAAACAAGAACAGCTTGTCTTTTCAAATCTAATTTTATTAACTTTATTTTTCATAAAGAAAAAGCATTTACGTTTTAGAATCTTTATTTTATAAGCAATTAAGAAAGCAGCATTTGATAAGGAAATTATTTAATAAACTGACATCTTCAAAGCAAACTCAGAAACATGAAATATTAGCAAAATAACAGTTTCCATTCCCTAAATCTATTTCCTTGTCTATTTCTCACTTTACCTAGAAAGGAAATTTATTAAAAGCCTGCTGTCCTTACATACGCCAAAGGTCCATCAGCATGTCACGTCATTCAGGAATCGGAAAGTAAGAGTTTTTTCCCTGCTCATAGTGTCATAATTTATACCTTTCTCTCTAGCTACACTTTCTGCATTTTACATTCTTTTAAGCAAATCCGAGCTTTTCATTGGCTGTCCTGTGTCAGTCCATGATAAAAATGTATTAGGTCATCTCCGACTCTTGACCAAGTCCAGGCTTCAAATAAGCCCTATTGTCTTTCATTTCCACATCTTTCAGTTTCCTCAAGAAAGTTACTTTTTCCTCGGGTTTCGAACATTTACTTCCTAGCCTTGGCAGACACTTTAAGTTCCTGTCCTTGAGCCTTTTCTCTATGAGCACGTTCCAACACGACCAGAGAACTGCTTTATCAATTAACGATGACAATGCAGTAAAAATCTTCACAGCTGCGCATGTGCAAAGACTTTACTCTGGACAAGCTTTTGCGTCTGCAGCTCTGTCAGCCATTTTTCTGAACCACCTTTAGGCCTCACTTTGGAAACTATTATTAAACAAACACAAAACATCAATTAATTAAAGAATTGAGACCCATTCTGTTACCCGCCCCCTTTACTAAATAATCCTGTTAATTATGTTACCTAGGAATAAGCACAATCAAGCAGCATTATAATTACTTTTCCGTTTTGAACAGCATGAACTCCATAAGCTCTTTATCACAGAAATAAAACATAACATAAGCACACAAAATAAGCACATGCCATTAATTTAACTGCCGCATTTAATATTGACAAAGACAATAGACAAAGTTAGTTTAATATTTGTTTTCTTTGCGTTTGCAACATAATGCACATTAGTTTATCCCGCATGTAATGATGAATGTATTCTTAAACTAAGTTGATTAGTAATTTCACCACAAGCTCATTAATTTAATTACTATTATGGGAGATTAACTTCACAAGTTTGAACAAAATCTTGTTCTTCACCTTGCTCCATCACTGGTCTCCTACCACCCACCCACCCTCAAACCTCCTGAACTTGTGCTCAGAGCCAGCACTGCTCACAAAGGCTCTTAGAGCGCCCAGCCAGAGCATCTTCGAATTCCTTTATGACCTAGTACCAGCGGGAAAACAAGCTTTGTTGCAGACTTACACAAAATGTGAGAGGTACCCTTACAAACATTGGGTCAATTGCAAAAGGTAAAAGTGGTATCCCCCACAGCTTTGACCTTAAACAAACTCTTTTACACCAAGGTCTGCTACACATCATAATGAGTTACAGGATGTAGAAAACAGTTATTCATGCTAATGGCTCTTTATTGGAGCCATCCATAGTATACAGAATTATAGATAAGTAACACATTACAGGGATGTCTTTTGACCTCAGGGATCTGTGTGACATTGACTAGACAGCAACAGCAAAGCTTGAGTTGTCTATGATGTCATTTGGAACCGCAAGGTGGAAAACAACCCTGTAATTCACTGTTCCCATCTATAATTCTATTTGCGATGGATGGCCAACAAAATCACCAGTCCCTGATTTCAATCAATCAATCAATACATTTATAGAGCGCGCTACTCACCCGCGAGGGTCTCAAGGCTCTGAGGGGGGGAGGCCGCTACTGCTCAAATAGCCAGGTCTTGAGGTGTTCCTGAAGGTGAGATGGTCCTGGGTCAGTCGTAGGTGAGCGGTTAGGAAGTTCCATGTCTTGGCGGCCAGGTAGGAGAACGATCTTCCTCCGGTGGTGGCTCTGCGGATCCGTGGGACGGTTGTGAGGGCGAGGCTGGTGGAGCGGAGCTGGCAGGTAGGAGAGTAGAACGAGAGGCGATTGTTGAGGTATTCGGGCCCATGTCGTGGAGTGCTTTGTGTGCGTGGATTAGGAGCCTGAACATGATCCTCTTGCTGACGGGGAGCCATTGCAGGTTTTTGAGGTAGGCCGATATGTGGCTGTGGCATGGGATGTTGAGGATAAGTCGTGCTAAGGCGTTCTGTATGCGCTGCAGTCGTTTCTGAAGTTTGGCTGTGGTTCCTGCATAAAGGGCGTTCCCTTAGTCCAGTCGGCTGGTGACGAGGGCCTGCGTGACCGTCTTTCTGGTTTCTGTGGGATTCCACCAGAAGATCTTTCGGAGCATGCGCAGGGTGTTGAAGCAGGGGGATGAGATAGTGTTGACTTGTTTGGTCATCCTGAGGGAGGAGTCCAGGATGAATCCCAGGTTGCGTGCTTTGTCCGTGGGTGACGGTGCGGTGCCCAGCGCTGTGGGCCACCAGTAGTCGTCCCAGGCAGATGGGGATTGTCCGAGGATGAGGACCTCTGTTTTGTCTGAGTTCAGTTTCAGCTGACGGAGCTTCATCCATTCCGTGACGTCCTTCATTCCTTCCTGGAGGTTGGTTTTGGCGGTGGTTGGATCTTTGGTGAGGGAGAGTATCAGCTGGGTGTCATCGGCGAAGGAGATGATGTTGAGGTTGTGTTTGCGTGGGATGGCGGCGAGGGGGCTCATGTAGATATTGAAGAGGGTGGGGCTGAGCGAGGAGCCTTGGGGTACGCCGCAGATGATCTTGGAATGGCGGGAGGCGGACTCTCTGGGTTCTGTTGGAGAGGATGAGGTGATCCAGTCCAGTGCTTTTCCTTGGATCCCAGTGTTGTAGAGGCGGGTTATTAGGGTGCAGTGGCAGACGGTATCAAAGGTGGCTGAGAGGTCTAGGAGGATGAGGGCGGTTGTCTCCCCGTTGTCCATCAGGGTTCTGATGTCGTCGGTGGCTGCGATGAGGGCTGTCTCGGTGCTGTGATTGGCTCGAAATCTGGACTGGGATGGGTCGAGCGAGTTGTTTGCCTTGAGGAATGCAGTCAGCTGTTTATTGACGGTCTTCTCGATGACTTTGGCCGGGAAGGGAAAAAGAGAGATGGGGCGGAAGTTCTTGAGGTCTTTAGGGTCAGCTGTAGGTTTTTTCAGAAGGGCGTTGATCTCTGCATGCTTCCAACTGTCTGGGAAGGTGGATGATGTGAAGGAGTTGTTTATGACGTTCCGGAGGTGGGGTGCGATGATGGCGTCTGCTTTGTTGTAGATATGGTGGGGGCATGGGTCAGAGGGGGAGCCGGAGTGGATGGTGTTCTTGACGTGGGTGGTGTCTTCTGTGCTGATGGGGGTCCAGTCGCTTAGGGCGGTGGTGGGAGTCATTGGCTTGGAGACTGGAGGCGGGGTCAGGTCGACAAAGCTGTTGTGTATGTCTGCGATCTTGCAGTAGAAGAACGTGGCGAGGGAGTTGCAGAGGTCTTGTGATGTGTGATGTCGTTGTTGCTGGCGTTGGTGTTGGAGAGCTCTTTAACGATGCTGAAGAGTTCATTGCTGTTGCGGGTATTGTTGTCCAGCCACTCTTTGAACAATGATGTCCTTTTGGTGGTGCGGATCAGCTGGTGGTGTTTGCGAGTGGCGTTCTTGAGGGCTGTCATGTTTTCTGTCGTCCGTTCGTGGCGCCAGGTTTTTTTGAGCGTGCGGCATGATTTCTTTCAGTCTTTGAGGGCGTCGGTGAACCATGTAGTTTTCCTGTTGCTGGTCTTGCCTGGGGGTTTCTTCAGCGGAGCGAGGTTGTCGGCGCAGTTGGTGATCCACTGTGTGAGATTGTGAGCTGCGTCGTTGGTGTCAGAGGTGTCGGCTGGTGGGTTCTGGCTCAGTGATGTGGTGAGCTGGTCTGTGGTGACTTTGCTCAGGCATCTGTGGGGGGTCTATAGCGTGCGGTGGTGTGTTGTAGTCTTCTTGTAGGTGAAATGGATGCAGCTGTGGTCGGTCCAGTGTAGTCCGGTGGAGTGGCTGAAGGAGACGTGGTTGCTGGAGTAGTGGGTTGGGATGTTCACTAGTTGCTTGAGTCCGAGGTTGGCGAGGTTGTCGAGCAGTGTGGTAGTGTTGCTGTCGTTGTTGTTCTCTAGGTGGAAGTTCAGGTCCCCTAGGAGGATGTATTCCGGTGAGGTTAGTGCGTGTGGGCAGACTAAGTCGGCGATGGTTTCGCTGAATTGTGTGCGCGGGCCCGGGGGTCTGTAGACGAGGGTTGCTCTGAGTGTGGTTTTGGGGTCGGTGCGAATCTGGAAGTGTAGGTGTTCAGCTGTGGAGAGTGTGTCTTCAGCGTTGGTCATGACGCTGATGGTGTTCCTGTGGACGATGGTGATTCCACCTCCGGTTTGGTTGACGTGGTCCTTCCGGGTGATCTTGTAGCCGTCCGGGATGGCTATGGCGATGTCGGGGGCCGAGTAGGCGTTCATCCAGGTTTCTGTGAGGAAGGCGACATCCGGTGCTGTTGTGTCGAGGAGATCCCAGAGTTTGATGGTGTGTTTGTGGACGGAGCGGGTGTTGAGGAGGATGCACTTGAGGTGGTTGTTGTTGTTGCTGGGTTCGACGGGCTGGGTGTTGGTCGGGAGGCAGGTGAATTTGCAGGCTTGGCAGGTGAAGGGTCCATGGGTTCGCTTCGGGGTTGCTCGGTAGCAGGCGGGTGGTCGTCCCGTGTTGAGTGAGTCGAGGGTGGTGGTGTTGTTTCTCAGTCAGGCGCCCTGGCTCCGGCATTGGCCAGGGATTCTGGCGCTGGGCACGGTCCAGGCACGGACGGGCGCAGACGGGTTTGCCTTTGGCGTGCCTTCGGCTTGCCAGCGGCGCGTCTGCTGTGCGGCCTCCATATGAGGGGTTGTGGGAGGGAGGAGCAGCTGGGAGGCGGGAGCGGGCGGCGAATGGGGCAGCGGGGTGCGGGCCTCAGGGACGCAGCGGCGGGAAGGGACACAGAAAGGAAAGGGGCAGAAGGGGGCACAGATGGCACAGCAGTGGGGGGGAAACAGCGAATAAAAAGTCAAATAAGCAGTCAAAGAAACAGTGCAACAGAAAGAAAAACAGGCAGAATAACAGATAACAGGTGAGGCAAGGACTCACACAACGAACCAAGGGAGAGGGAAGAGCGAGGCGGGGGCAGGCGTCACAGGAGAACCGTGTGGCGGCTGGGGGGGGGGCACCCTGCCTGAGGACAGGGTCAGAGGTCGCTCCCGTCACTGCCGCGCGGCCTCCATATGAGGGGCTGTGGGAGGGAGGAGCAGCTGGGAGGCGGGAGCGGGCCGCCGAATTGGGCAGCGGGGGACGGGGCCGCAGGGACGCAGCAGCGGGAAGCGGGAAGGGACACAGAAAGGAAAGGGGCAGAAGGGGCACAGGGCGCACAGCAGTGGGGGGAAACAGCGAACAAAAAGTCAAATAAACAGTCAAAAGAAACAGTGCAACAGAAAGAAAAACGGGCAGAATCACAGATAACAGGTGAGGCAAGGACTCACACATCTGCTACGCAGGGTCAAAGGGGATCCAAACATTACAAATCCTATCCTCTTTGAGTCAAATACAAAATATAAAGCTTACCTGCCATCCTTAACCAACCCCATCCCCTTCCCTGTCTATCTTCCATCTCCTGCAGGTATGCTTTCTGCTTTCAGTCAAAGCAGACAAGCCTCACTGCACTGATAGGCTCTCAGAGAGCCACGTCACTTGGCCTAAAAGATCTTTTTGAGGTAGAAACAGTGGGTAAGGAGTTTTGTTATCAATGGTTGTTACGTCGTTGAAATGAGTTATCAATTTAGAAATTGAAATAAACGATAGAAAAAAAGCTTTAACAGACTTTTCCTTGACCAATGGCATCCTCTCCCTAGCCCTCCAAGTTGTAAAAGCATTTCTAGTCCAAGAGTAATCCTCCTTAATGAGAGATTCTGGTTGATTAAAAAAATTCAGGAAGACCCAGCTTGGTAAAACAATTCTTTATGTAAGTGATCCAGTGAATTCTCCTAGCTCAGTCAAGCGCCAAACCGTCTTTAAACAACATTCGATGCAGCTATTTGGATGGGTGAGCCACCCACACCAAGACCCATAAGTGTAAGGGCTGCATCATCAACATATCTTCTAAAAAGTCAATCCACAATTCCTCATGAATAATAAAAAAGGATACATTTTGTGGTAGGGAGAGGAGCTTCCTTCAGAACTTGTTCACAAGAACTTTCAAGGAGGAAACATTGATCTACCCCCATAGATCACTACCATAAGCAGCTACAGAAACACACTTTGCTCTATAAATGTCAACCAAGGTCTTGAGCTGCTTGCGGCAGACCTGCAGGTAAAGCAGGACATGGGCTTCTAGTCAACATCTGCCTTGTAGCAGATATCAAAGGAGACCAAGGCAAAAATACTCATGTTAGAGAAAACAGGAACATGACTAAGAGTATTGACCCTCCATCTGAAGGTTTTCAGCAATACTCAGACAAGTGGTGGATGAAAGAGGCTAAGCTCCTGTATCTCTTGCTGGGCTTGTGTGCGTGGTCTGACACAAAGTAGGTAGCTCATCACTCTTCCTCACCATGCATATATGGGGACCACAGTGACTCTGGGACAGCGACATGTAGGGAGTCACATCCTCAAAGAGGACAAAGGCATCTTATAGGGAAAACGCCCTATTGTGCATGCACTCACTGCATCCAAAATTGGGCACTGAGTCAGCATTTGTTTAACAAGCAAAACACACACACATAAACACACACACACACAAAAACTGGGAATAAAATAACAACTCCAGTTACAGAGAGAATAAAGTATTTTCCAGAGCAGAACCACTGCTCCAAGAGCACAGGTCAAAAGGCATGTGCCCCTGAAGCACTGTCATCTGCCACTGTCACGGGGGCATGGCCAGAAAATGCAGGGGGGAGGACTTTAATGAGTGTTCCTTTCCGCCCCGTCCACAAGATTAGTATGGCTCCTTTAACTCAGCCTGGGCTTCCCTGGGGGCGGAGGTATCCCCTGTGACATCATCAGCCTATGGCCAATCGGGTACGAAGGAGGCGGACGTATGCCCTCTGACATCAGCAGCCTGGAGCCAATCGGGGACGAGGGAGGCGGACAAGAGACCAAAGCAGGAAGACAGCGCGTTGACTACCCGCGGAGAAACTGGCGTTTAGACGTGGGAGCCAAGAGACGAAACGACGAAGAAGACGGAGGAAGAATCCGAAGACCCAGGAACCCGGAGGACCGAGAAGCCAGGAGGCCAATGACACCGCGATTCGCACCGCCACACCTCAGGAGAAGTGTGGCTGGACAAGGTACGGGACCGCATACTGAGGTTCGCATTTTCACGGAGAGGGACCGGGTAGGAGCCGTTGTGAGAGGTCACGGGACTGTGTAAGTGTGTTCTTCCACTGTTTATCTTTTACACTCCCAATACGTTTTTTTTGAGGTAGTGTTCGTATTCGCAAAAAAACAGTGGTAGTACCCTCACACCCCAACCCCCCTCCCCATACCTATCTACAGGAACCCAGAAGTAACTCTGTGGCATCTGTTCTTTTGTTTTATTTCCCTTTGGTTTGGCCGGAGTAAACATCGGGGAGACTCCTTGACCTGAGACGCCGAAGCTGTGTGTGTGTCATACCAAGACCTCGAAACTGGATCTACAGACTTTCAACCCCTGATACATCCGACGGATGAGTTTGCCTTTTGTTTGGTTTGAAAATAAAAGTACTGATACAATCCGTATTGGTCCAGAACTCGTTCTCTCATCACCCCCCTTCCTACTCACAAGTGGCGAGCCAGATAGGAGTCTAGGAGAACTGTCGTCTGAAACAAGATGGAAAGCCTATTACACCGAATGAAAGAAGGTCAAGACAAGCTGGAATGGGCTGTACAACAAACAGCTACCCTGTAGTGCAGTTGCTATTTTCCCAATAGGCTCTGCGCATTGGAATAACATAAACAGCAGTGTAGGCGTAGGACTGAGGTCATCTAGGTCTCTACTGACTATGTTAAACTTAATTTAGGTTTGCGCCAGCTAGCTCAGAGGGCACTGGAAACTTTCATGAATGAAGAGGGAGGGATAACCTTCCCTGGCTCAGACAAGAAGGGATTCAGTTTCCAACAACCTCATAAACATGACAACTTTGCTCCCTCAGAATAAGAGTATATCTCTAGAGTCGTGTGAAAACAATAGACAGATATTTCACTCAGTCAGTAGTGCATACTTAGTTTCACCAGAATGCAGAGAAATAGAGAGACAGGCTTTTTCAATAAAAAGGTGTTATTTTCTCGATATCCCAGCAACCTGCAAGGGTAGGCTGGAAACACCGGAGCTGGATTTTCTCGGCTGGAGAAAAAGACAGCGTCTCTCTCAGTGCGTCAAACAGGAGGGGCTGCTTTTGCGGGCACTCGCATCAGCTGGGCTCTCGGGCAAGTAGATTGCCGCTCTGCTCCAAACCACTGTGTGTTTGCTTAAGGCAACTGTTGGTATTTTATACCTGAAAGGTGCCGGGTTTGACGTAAGGTTGGACGTAAGACGTCACCAAGAACTAACAGTTCTTGCAGGACTTCAGGAGTTCTTGTTCAAATCAAAACAAAAGCAGGGGGGGTTTTCCCGGCTGCTGGAGGCTTGGTTTGTTTAAAGAACATGTTGTGCTTTCTAGGAGTCGATGGGAGTAGCCGTGCTGTGCTTTGGATTGCATGGGCTATTACTGAATATGAATCTGATTCTATGCCTTTGTCAGGACATTATTGATTATAACCTCACAAGGGCATAAATCGGGAATATCGAATTAGGGTCCTAGATAAGAACACGACAACCCAAGTAGAGGCTGATCGCCTAGCCTTCACTACCGCCATTCAGAATCAGTCCGACAACCTCATGTGGCCAAGATCACCCTTTGTAGTGAGTCAGGGAAGGACACAGAGGTAGTAGTTGGGGTGTTGACAACTCTTCCTGAACCTGTCATCATAGGGGTCGATAATCCAGGTTTTAGTGCCCTTTTGTATGACACCCTTAACAAAACCATACGACCTTGTAATGCCCTTCTGACATCCGAACCCTGGGCTAGGGATACATATTTTCGAACAGCACAGTTAAATGTCGCTAACCTCACCAATGCTTGGCAAAAAGCACGTGATGAACCGGACCCCTTGACTAGGACATACCCTGCCTTTATAGAACAGAAGGGGCTGTTGTATAGACTAGCAAAACCGGATGGGGTCCCTCAGCTGTTGGTCCCCGCAGGGTTTAGAGACCAAATACTTTTCTTCGCCCATGCCCATCTATTAGCGGGGCACTCCTGCAGCGAGAAAACAGGACAAGCCATACTCCAACATTTCTATTGGCCAGGGTTATATGCGCAGATACAAAAGTATTGTGAAGAGTGCCAGATTTGTCAGCGACACAACCCATACATCCTGCCCGCGATACCCCTGAATCCGTTACCTATCATCGGTAAGCCATTCGTCCGCCTAAGGAGTGAACCTTATCAGCCCCTTGCCCAAATCTGCTTGAGGACACCAATACGCATTAGTGTTCGTTGATTACGCGACTCGTTATCTGGAGGCATTTCCCCTCCGGGTGGCCACATCCTCCAACATTGCTCAAAGGTTGATCGAGGTTTTTTCACGCATGGGGTTCCCCAGAGAGATCATCACTGATCTAGGCACGCCTTTGGTGTCGAGACTAATGCGACAAGTGTGTAAACAGTTACGGATCACACATATTAAGACCTCTGTTTACCATCCCCAGACAGATGGTTTGGTTGAGCGATATAATGGAAGCTTAAACCTCACCCTAAAGAAGCTTCTGTCTGGGGACGGTAAAAATTGGAATCAACTGTTACCACTTGCTCTCTTCATCCTCTATAGTCAGACCCAAGCCAGCCTTGGAACCCCTCCCTTTGAGCTGCTATTTGGTAGGAGCCCCAGGACCTTATTGGAGATTACAAAGGATAGTTGGGAAAAAGAGGGAGCCCAAGAAGCTGAAGCTTTACTGGACTACACCCGCCAGTTACAAACAAGGCTACACAAGCTGAGAGCCTTAGCCCACGACCATCTTGCCCTCGCCCAAGTAAGACAAAAGACCTTTTATTATAAAGGAAAAAAATGGAGGGAATTGAACATCGGTGATTGGGCTCTAGCCCTCTTACCCACCTCCACACATAAATTAAAGAAAGAATGGCAAGGCCTGTATAAAATCATTAAAAAGATAGGAAGAACCACTTACCTCCTACAGCTAGCGGGAACAAAGACCCAAATGTACCACATCAATATCTTGAAGAAATGGCTGGGTAAACCTCCTCAGTCAGTTCACACACTCATGACTTCGACAGCCCCCCACACCATCCGTGAAACCCCCATCAACCCTGATCTAACGGAAACCCAAAAAGAAGAGATTCTTTCTTTCTTGCTCAGTAATTCAGATGTTTTTTCGGATCAGCCAGAAAGAACCCATCTAGCTGTACACTCCATTCCGACACCCCCGGGTGTTGTGGTTAAACAGAAGCCTTATCGCATACCTGAAGCCCGACGCCTTGCCTTTCAAGAAGAAGTGAACCAAATGTTATGCTCCGGGGTGATAGTACCGTCACACAGCAATTGGTGTTCACCAGTCGTTCTTGTGCCAAAAGCGGATGGCAGCATCCAGATTTGTATCGACTTTAGGGCCAAAAATAGGGTCTCTAAACAAGATGCATATCCACTTCCTCGAGTGGATGAGCTGCTGGAACGCCTTGGTGAGGCCAGATATATCACTACTATTGACCTCACTAAGGGTTACTGGCAGATCCCGTTAGCTCCTTCTGACCAAGAGAAAACTGCATTCTCCACCCCATCAGGTCACTTTCACTTCACCGTCCTCCCATTTGGACTGCACGGTGCCCCGGCAACTTTTCAACGGGCCATGGATACCATGCTATCCCCTCACCGCCACTACTTCTCCGCCTACTTGGACGACATTGTCGTTTTTAGTAAAACATGGGAAAACCACACTGAACATCTAGACAAAATTCTCTCTAGTCTTAGGGCAGCTGGGTTTCACATTAATGCTAAGAAGTCCAGGGTAGCCTTCAGGAGAGTCAAATACCTTGGCTACGTATTGGGGAATGGGCGGGTGGAACCCCAGACAGAAAAAATCGAGGCCATTAAGAATGTACCCTACCCCAAGACCAAAAGAGACATGCGAGCATTTCTAGGACTTGTGGGGTATTATCGCAGATTTATCGCGCAGTTTGCAGATTTAGCAGGTCCCCTCACTGATCTTTTGCGAAACACGCATACTTCACCTAGGTTGCCAGCTCCTTCTGACAGGGAATCCCGTGCTTTTCAGGCCTTGAAAAACGCTCTCACCTCCTCCCCTGTGCTTGTTTCACCAGATATCAACAAACCTTTCATCCTCCAAACAGACGCCTCAGGGGTCGGGATCTGAGCAGTTCTATCCCAACAGGACGAGGAGGGACTAGAAAAGCCTATTCTCTATATTAGCTGGAAGTTGTTCCCCCGAGAAGCAGCCTACTCAACGATAGAGAAGGAATGTCTCGCTGTCCGGTGGGGGGTGGATAAAATCCGCTATTTTCTGGAAGGCAGACCGTTATTTTGTATACGGACCATGCCCCCTTGACTTGGCTCCAACGGAATCGCGGTCACAATGAACGTATCCTGAGGTGGTTTTTGGCCCTTCAGCCCTAACAGATTATGGTCCGCCACCGAAAGGGCAGGGAACAAGGCAATGTTGACTTTCTGTCTCGCTTTCCGCTTTCCCCCGATCGGGGAAATCCCGGGGAAGGGATGTGTCACGGGGGCATGGCCAGACAATGCAGGGGGGAGGACTTTAATGAGTGTTCCTTTCCGCCCCGTCCACAGGATCAGTACGCCCCTTTAACTCAGCCTGGGCGTCCCTTGGGGCGGAGGTATCCCCTGTGACATCATCAGCCTATGGCCAATCGGGTACGAAGGAGGCGGACGTATGCCCTCTGACATCAGCAGCCTGGAGCCAATCGGGGACGAGGGAGGCGGACAAGAGACCAAAGCAGGAAGACAACGCATCATCTACCGGCGGAGAAACTGGCATTTGGACATGGGAGCCAAGAGAAGAAATGACGAAGAAGACGGAGGAAGAATCCGAAGACCTAGGAACCCGGAGGACCGAGAAGCCAGGAGGCAAATGACACCACGATTCGCCCGGCCACACCTCAGGAGAAGTGTGGCTGGACAAGATACGGGACCGCATACTGAGGTTCGCATTTTCACGGGGAGGGACCGGGTAGGAGCCGTTGTGGGAGGTCACGGGACTGTGTTTGTGTGTTGTTCCACTGTTTATCTTTTACACTCCCAATACGTTTTTTTTAGGTAGTGTTCGTATTCGCATAAACACGGTGGTAGTCCCCGGTGAACCCTCACACCCCAACCCCCCTCTCCATACCTATCTACAGGAACCCAGAAGTAACTCTGTGGCATTTGTTCTTTTGTTTTATTTCCTTTTGGTTTGGCCGGAGTAAACATCGGGGAGACTCCTTGACCTGAGACGCCGAAGTTGTGTGTGTGTCATACCAGGACCTCGAAACCGGATACAAAGACTTTCAACCCCTGATACATCCGACAGATGTTTTTGCCTTTTGTTTGTTTTGAAAATAAAAGTACTGATACAATCCGTATTGGTCCGGAACTCGTTCTCTCATCACCCCCCCACCCCCCTTCCTACTCACAGCCACCTGCTGTGCAGTCTCTCTATAACTCAGAAGACTATGAGACGGAGTGCCTGAGATTACTGGCAGACCAAAGGAACTATGAAGTACTGAGGGCAGACCCTACGGAACGTTTAAGGATTGAGATAGCTGGGATGGTGGAAGAGTGTCTGGTCAACGACTGGCTAACTAGAAAGGAAGCAGATTTCCTGGAGAACAAGCATCCCAGGACTCCGTACTTCTATACTATCCCAAAAATCCACAAAAGGTTGGAAAAACCACCTGGGAGACCTATCGTCTCAGGTATAGGGTCAATACTTGAGCCTTTGTCTAAGTTTGCGGACGCTTACTTAAGACCATTGGTACAGAAGACAGTAACATATCTACAGGACACAAAATCAGTGCTGTGCCTCCTTAAAGACCTACCTTTTGACCCCATGACACAGATTCTGATAGGTCTCGACGTAGAGAGTCTGTATACAAGCTTACCTCACAGAGAGACCCTACAGATCCTAGAGGACATTCTATTCGAAAGCCAATGGGATTACAAAACACCTAGGCATGTAGTGCTGGAATGCTGCCGCCTTGCCCTCACCGAGAACTTCTTTCGTTTCCAGGAAACTATATACAAACAGACCCATGGAACTAGCATGGGAAGCACCTTTGCGCCGAGCGTGGCGGGTTTGTATGTGCACTGGCTAGAGACCAAAAAGATCCTAAATACAGACAACCCCCATGCTACCAAAATCCAGATATGGAAACGTTACATAGATGACGTCATTCTCATCTGGAATGGAACAGAGCAGGAGGCAGATGTGTTCCTAAACTGGCTGAATCTTCAGGACCCTTTTCTCAAGTTCACCTCCACAATGAGCCGTGAACAACTAGTCTTCCTAGACTTAAACATCAAAGCGGAGAAAGGGACACTAATAACCACGACACATTTCAAGCCAACGTCTAGAAATTGTCTACTTAGCTTTAAAAGCTTCCATCCACGCCAACTCCGTGAAAACCTGCCTTTTGGGCAGTTCCTAAGACTGAGAAGGAATTGTTCAGAAAAAAGTGACTATGAAAAGCAGGCCAAGGAATTATGCGATAAACTATATCAGAGACAGTACCCAAAAAAGATTGTTCAGAAAGCCAAGAAAAGGGCATCCAATAACCACAGGGATGCACTGTTAGAGTCTAAACCCAAGGAACCTCCGACAAATCCATCGGAGAGAAGGCCCATCTGCATTACTACATATACAGTAGCCTCACAACATGTGACTAAAATCGTGAAAAAACATTGGAGAACTCTGAACAGCGGGGGTCTCAACATCACCCAACCGATGTTCAGCCATCGGAAAGGGAAAAACCTGAAGGACTTAATGGTGCACACACGCCCCAAATCTATGGAAGGCCCAGTCCGACGTCTGCACCCCCTGCCAGCTGGACACCATCCATGTTCCAACTGTAGCGTGTGCCACCTGACAGAACCCACCAAACAGGTAATTTGTAATACAGGCCTGAAATGGGAGTTAAGACAGTTTTCGAACTGCAATACATCAGGAGTTGTCTACATGATCACATGTGTGTGCAATTTACATTATATTGGAATGACAACCAGAAAGGTCAACACCAGAATGGTTGAACATCGCAGTAACTTTAGATGTAAAAATTCAAACACCAAAATGACAACACACTTTTTGGAAAAGGCACACACACCCAACGATATGCGCTGGGTGGTGTTGGAAACACAACCTCCCCATGCTGACATGGAAAAGAAACTGTTGGAAAAGGAGCAACGCTGGGTTTTCAAGCTCCGCTCCCATATAGTGGGATTGAATGATGACATTCCCTGGGGACAGTTCACATAAGGAATATATGTAAACATTTTAATATCAGACCCAGCATATGTGGAATTCACGAAGTCGGATATATATAGTATCGACCACCTTTGGGCGAAAACTGCACAACTAATGAATGAATGATCCACCACTATAAGCTAAGATCCCTCTAAAATATTGTTATTTCCAGCTGGAACTGACCGGTATGACTTTGGTGACATTCCATACCTTTGGGAAGGGTAGGTTACCAAACCGGAGTAATCAGTTCAATTTACGAACTCCATTTTCATTTTTTTGAAACTGACGGTTAAAACCCTTATAATATAGCGAGTACTTTGCAGAGCACCATAAATTGTTTCAAAAGTGTCAAACTGCTGTAATAGTCATGTTAGACACCTTAACTCGACTACCTACGAAGACCGACACTTCCAAGATGGCCGCCACGCAGACGGGCGGAGTAACACACGCTCTAGCTTACGCGAAGGGCGTTCCCCTCAACAACGCGGGACCACCGCGATTGCTTGCAGCATTTAAACCACTCGGTACCTCCAGTCCGATAACATCCGGACCGGAGGGAGAAACAGTAGGTGCCTGAAAACAGGAGGTAACCGGAGCACAAGTAAGTGAAATAGAGCACGAAGGAATGCCGTTTTCTAAACGGAGACACTGCCCAAGGAGCGAACAACGCTGGGGAACTTAACAACTCTATTTCTCTCTCATTAGAGTTGCGAGGATACCGATACCCCTCCGACTCCATGGGGCCCAGTTAGGTCTCAAAAGAAAGTATGTATGAGTGTGTATGATTGTTGAATGTATGGGTGTGACACTATGATAGGTGTTAAAAACCACATTCGAAATATGCACTAAATCTATCACGTTTTTGTGCATGAAAACACGGCCAATGAGTTCGCGTTCAATATTCACAGAATACATCACTTCTGGTAGAAACTGTGTGTGATAACTAATGGGGCCAACCACCCCTTGAATTTTAAAGTTGTTTTCTATCTTTCAGGAACCACGTGTTTTTGGGAAACAAAATACGTAGGTATAAATGCATGCACTTAATAGAGTTTGCTGCAGTTTAAAAATCTTTTTACAAATCTCTCATTGATAGAGTAAGGAGTGGCGAACACAGGGCTGGTCCCTGTGTAGTCCCGAAGAAGTGCTTGGGGTATGCACGAAACATGTCGACTTAGGAGTTGATAGGAACATCTGGACACATTAAGTTTAGGATAGCCTATCTCCCTACCCCGTTTTTAATACTACCACCTAGAGGCCAGAATAAAGTTTATTAGTAACCTACTGGGCAGGTAACTTTTAATTTCATCACATAGTCCACTCCCCACAAATACACATGCACCACACATAGTCCATTTAAGTGCTCCTACGTAACTCCGCAAGTCGCAGCACGCCCCAGCCCGTAGAGGACTGGGATGGCCCCAATGATGAAGCATGTCACCGTGGGGCAACCCCGGTGAGTGAGGGGACACCTAAAAAAGGAAAAATTTTTCCTTTGTTACACATTAGACACTACTTCCAACAGCCAACCACATTGAACAGTGGCTGTCCTTTCCTCTAGCTAGGCTCTCAGGTATCTGGAAACAGAAACCTTTTTTCTGACAAGGAGTGGGCAGTGGCCAGCCTTGATCACGCATGCGATTCACATTGGGCGGAAGAAATACACAAGATCCAGTGTGATGTAGCAACCAGTAGAAAAGTAAGCGACAATCCCCAATGCGTAATGACATAATAGGACACATCTTGTCCAAATCTCGTGCTCAGCAAGCACATGCTACAATATGGCAGACATGTAACCGCATGCCTCAAAATTTGTGATATTTCGCCATATCTGGTTTGAAAACAAGTGATAATTGAACAGTAAAAAAAGAAATATGACAGACCTCTTTAGACTTTCAGGAGGCAGATTTTATGGCCCTTGTCCGGAACATCTTTGTACTTTATTACCGATTTTTGCTAATTTAAGCTTCATGATACCAAACAATATTGAATAATACATTTAAGGTTGAGATGGTGAAAAAGATGTGTATGAGAGAGTAACTTCCCTTTCCAAGTGGGATCCTTGGAAAGTGGGCAATTGCCCACTTTGCCCATGCATTAAAACACCCCCGACAGAGCATAATATTTATAGACGTGCATGGAGTTTCATGTTTACAGATTATCTGATGAATTTTCTAGGCTAATGCTTTACACTGCTTCATTAAACACTGAGCGTAAGTGTTTTTTAGAATGGTGTTACTAAAGGGTGTAGCACAGGCCCCCTCAGCGCCTGTGGTGCTTGAGGGTCCCCAATCTCTCAGGGGCCTCTATTCCAATGAATATCTATGAGATATGGGAGACTCAGTGGTCCCTCATCACAATCTGCAGGGATCTCCATCATCTTGCATTACACCACTGGTGTTACTTGTTTACTGTGTGTTGAGATGAGCATGAACTTTGGAAATCCAGATATCAGTCCAAGACTTTACTAGATACATCACCTCCAAATGACCCCATCCTTCAGTAAGGCTCTGCTGCTCCCAAGCACCAGCTAGACGGAATGCAAACATTTCAAGTACCTAGTAACAGTACAGGCTTAGCATTCTTAGAATACCACAGTGTGTTACCTATTTACAGCTAGATGCATCAAGCGAAATACCGTTCGCAAAGGGGCAGATTCTCAGAACCTGACCCTCTGCGACCGGTATTTATGCATTTGGGATGCATCATCCCAAATGCATAAATCGCTATTTGTGATTGCATTTAAGGAATCTCAAATTGAGATTCCTTAAATGCAATACATGAATGTAAAATAGCTAGCGATTTCGCTGATAGGGGTCGCTATTTACCGTGAAATCAAACTTCATGCAATATACGATAAGAAGGAGCGGAGAGCTAGAGCACTGGGGGTGAAGATTTAGAATCCCATAGAGCGCTGGAAGAGGGGACTGGCGTATTGATATAGCGAAGGTTCTCAGATGCTTATAATGCCTAGAAACTATTGCTAGCATGGATGTAATAAGGACTCCAAAGGTATATGAATATGTTTATGCTTAAAAGTCAATCTTAAATGTCATAAGGAATAGAAAGTGCATGTATAAAAAGTTGATTATAGAATGTGTAATATAGGAATAAGAAATGTTATGTTAAAAACCATATAAATGTGCTGTTACATTGAGCGATATATGTTGGAAACTTATAAAAACTTTTAATAAATAAAAAAAATAAAAAAATAAATCAAACTTCATGATAAATAGCGAAAACTGTGAAAAATGCACTAAAGTGCATCTTTCAAAGTTGTATGTTACACACACACATGTCCTTGGGATATGTGTGTGCGCAATACCAGTATCCAGGTCAATTTAAGGGGTGCAACAGGGTGTCCTTTGGACACCCGTCACCCTTGAGATTGCCTTCTCAAATTGCGATTAGCTAATTGGAATATTTAGGAATTTCTAATATTTTAGCAAATTCTACATGCATCTGATTTTGCGAGTCCCTAAATGCGAATCCTTAAACTTCGCAATTAAGGACTCGCAAAATCGAACGTTGATTCATTTAGCAGTAAGTCTTTCGAAATATCCCTAAGTGTAAGAAATGTAGCTGCGGGGGGTCAAGAGTGTCCAGATCGAGCCCTCGGTCAAGCTCTGCCTATTGGGCATACTGGGACACGAATGCAACGTAAGTTTGTCTTACTGGGACTGGTGCTGGCCAAGCGTCGCATTGCAATATGGATGGTCCACTGCTGTTATTTATTGCATTTTTGTTTGTGGGGTTTATGCTATAAAACCCGTACATTGTTTGCTTATTTTTCTGTCAATGTACCGTATTCTCGCACTATTGTGCACCTGCGCTGTGCCACCTGTAAATTTAATGCACATGGTTGGGGTTATCCAAGACTGCCAGTCAGTGAGCCAATGCCTACAACATTGGTTCACTACAGTGTATGCTTATGCTCATTATTATTATTATTTATTATGGTGTAATGTTGGCTGTATTAGGTTATATGGTCCACACGTTTGTGCCATTACGGTATGTGGTATTATGCTGTGTGATTGCTGAAAAAGAACAAGTTTTAAAAAAGTGTAGGAATTTTAAATTAATTACATTGAAAAATTGTGTATGCTTTTTCTTTTATCTGGAAATGTACTCATCATGAAGGAACCAACACTAGCTCCAAAATACATTGACACTGTTTCGTTGTTCACGTCACAAAAAAGACAGGAAAGTCAA
Source organism: Lissotriton vulgaris (assembly GCF_964263255.1). Taxonomy (NCBI): domain Eukaryota; kingdom Metazoa; phylum Chordata; class Amphibia; order Caudata; family Salamandridae; genus Lissotriton; species Lissotriton vulgaris. Next base: position 188,012,281 of record NC_141695.1, on the reverse strand, counting down.
GTAAAATTTCGCTTTTACTGATTTCAACTTAAAGGATTTATATAAGAGGATACTGAATTTAAACAATAAAACATAACACATTATAGGGAAGATTTACCTAAACTTTTTTTTTAAAATAAAATATTTTGCTGAAATTCGTTGCATAGGTTGGTGCACAAACATTGTACTATTTCTACTATTTCTACTTAAAGTACACACTGAATGTATCTTAGACCAATATTTGCTCTGGAGTTGAATATCACCAAAATGTGAAGCTTCTTCAATGCACTCACAGATTGTACATTTTATAGTCAGACTTGGGGCCAGTGGTAGCCGGCATGGTTCATGGGAGGTGGGGCCGCTGCAGGCATGTGCCGAGGGGTGCACGACAAGGAAGGAAATGGTGTGCAAGATTTGAAAAAAACAAATAATAAGAATATGCACACTTACCTTGCTGATGCAGGTCCTGCGTCTCTGCTCATGCTCTCCTCACAGGACTGAGACACAGGAAGCACATCCATGCTCCCCTGAAACTGCTCCTCCCTGCTATCTATGTAACAGAAACAAACAGAGGACTACTGTCTCTATCTCACCTTTGTGGCGGCCATTTTAGGCTAGTCTCTCTCGTGGGCGGCCATCCTGGTTTAGTCATTTTCATCATCATCTATACACACACTAAGAGCTTTTTCATTCCAGACTAATCCCAGCGACAGAGTACTCTGCTCAGTGATCTATCTATCTACACCTTCCTAGGAAAGAATGCCTGCCCACTATTGCAATATTATACTTCTACCTACATTTTGAACATTTGTAATGCACAGATTGCTACCTCATATTTGAAAGAATGTCTGCCTATTATTACAGTACTATATTGCTACCTGGAGTTTGAACAGCTGTATTGCACAGATTGCTACCTCATATACCTATACCTATTATTGCAGTATTTCCTACTGGTAATGCACAGATCGCTACCTCAATTATTTCTGGCTGCACGCTAATGTCATTTCTGCCTCACGCATCTTTTTGGTTGCACCGGCACCTAGTTTCAGTATATCATTCTTTGATTTGTTTAGTGTACATTTTGTAAGCTGCACCTATTTCACTTTTCTACCTTACATATACCATCAAGCAACTTGGTGGTTGCACTGGTATCCTGTCTCAGTACATCATTAGTACCATTCTTGTATCTGTTGATTGTACATTTTTGTAAGCTGCACCTATCTCACTTTTTCCTGGAATGCACCGACTGATACCTCATATATTTACGTATATTTTTGTATATTTTTGTACATTGTGTAAACTGTATCCTGCCCCTATATACTATCAGTATTACACCTACACTTACACCTTGTACTTTGTAGTTCACCGTATATACCGTATGCTACCTCGTATATATTTTTGTTTCCTGCCCTTATATTATATCAGTATTGTACCTACACTTACACCTTGTACTTTGTAATTTACCGTATGTACTTGCTCTACTGCACATGCTTATACCCTGGATATGCTGGTTCATCACTTGTGACACCTTGGTAATTTATAACTTATTACTGTGTAACCTACTGTACGCATTTGTTTTTCTGCACAGTTGTACCACTATAGTGCATTAGTGCACTCTCCCATTGTACCCTACCCTTATATACTATCAGTATTATGCATACTCTTTCACCTTGTACCCTATAATTTATCGTATGTATTTGCTCTACTGCTCACTCTTATATCCTGGTTATGCTGGTTGATTACTAGTGCCACTTTGGGAATTTACAACTTATTACTGTGTAACCTACTGTATGCACCTGTTTTTCTGCACACTTGTTTCTCTGCACATTTGTACCACTATAGTGCACTAGTGCATCCTCCCATACCCACCTAATCCTTCAACGCAACATGGGCCCTATCGGCAAACACACATACAAAATCAACTACCCACCATCACTCACCAAAAAAGCTGCCAAACGCTTTAAACACACCTTCCTTAGGTCACACCCGGAAACGCCCTTTGCTGACACCTACTTCTCACCGGTCAATGGATCCCTGAACACTGATATAATCTTCCACACCACACGCAGAGCTCAATGGAGAAAAGCGTTCTTCACCTTACTCACCGTCTCCTCCACCAGAAAATCCGCTCACAGCCTAACTCTCTCCATCACACCATCCCAAGTCTTTCCAGGCAGAGCCACCATCACTATTTAAAATAACGGGATTGTCCTATCACAATCCACAGACAGGAACCTGGAACTGCTAGACAACATTTTCCCCACTTTCAAAGAACACCTCTCCAATTCACGGACAAACACCCATATCTCCCCCAGTCCCACCAACCATGACCTTGCAGCTACATACTCTTCAATCAGGGACACACCTACCACCCCGGACCTCCCATCCCCTACCCACAACCCCACTATCCCAATTCAGCACTCAATCACAGACACAGATCGCTCCCCCTCATACACCGCTCTCCGCCCCTTCTACCAACTCGCGGATCTCCACACATACCTTCAACACTCCTATCACACCTACAGCGGGCATTAACACCCCGCTCGCCGCAGACAGCACAGCTCCCACCCATAACACACCTAACTTAGTCCAGCACCAGAATAACACGCACAATTCCCCCCCTATATCCCCCCCCATTCTCAGTCCTCATTACCCTCTAACCAACTTCGCAGAACATACCCCCTCTCTTAATTTAACTCCCCCTCCCCTCAACAGGACCATCTCCAACCCCCCTTCCCCTCCTACTCTCAGCCCCCATTACCCTCCCTACACCCCCACCACGGCTATCAGTCTCCCAGCCTACACCTTGACCACCCCGCCTACCACCAATGCCCTCACCCATAACACCAACCTCCTCCCTACCTCATCCACACCCCTCCCGCCCAAAACCTCCCGCCTCCCTAACTCCATCCCGCACACCAACACAACGCAGACCTGCTCGAACACCAGCCCTCTCTCCCACCTGCACACTAATTCCCTGGTCAGCCATTCACCCCTGACTGCCACCCCCACCCCCACCACCTACCCTACAATGGAATACATCATGGCCACCCTCACTCAGATCAAAGAAGACATACACGCCATCAAAGAAATACTCTCCACACACCCCATACACCCCCCACCCACCTCCACCTCCCCTCCCAACTTGTCCCCTACTCCGCCGGCGGACTCCCACCCTCATCACGCCCCACACCAGGCGTCAATCCCTGCTCATAGGCGCAGCAACTGCCCTCGTCCACCGCATCGCCCCTGCAACCCCTCACGCATCTACACCTCCCCGCCCAACTTGTCCCCCACCCCTCCGACTAACTCTCGCACTCAGCTATCCCCCAATCTGACCTCAATCCCAGCTCTTAATCGCAACAACCGCCCTCGCCGCACCCACAACTCATCTTCTGACCTCGACACACTCACCCTTCTCCGCTCCTATGACCCAGCCCCCCAAATTCACACAACCACCCCACACCGCAGCATTCCCACGATACACCCAAATCCCCTTAGACCACCCACACTAAACAACAGATTCTCCATCCCCAATAACCTTAGAAAAGTACCTCTCTCGCTAGAACAATCTAACACCCTCTACACACCCCGTCTCAAATGCACTCTTCTCAACTGCAGATCGGCCACGAAACATTCCGCAGCCATTGCGGAACTCATCTTATCGCGGGACCTTGACCTAATCATCCTGACTGAAACGTGGCTAACTGAATCTTCGACACCCATAATGGACATTCTGGTTCCTCCCAACTACCACATTATCAGGCTCGACAGAACAGGCCAAATAAGTGGTGGAATCGCATGCATCTACAGGAACAACCTCTCTGTTCAGAAAGTCAATTCCACACCCCTACCATCCCCAACATCCTGGGAATACATCGGCCTTGACATTATTAGTGAGGGCAAACCGATATGCTCTCTTCACAGCATTTACCACCCACCCAGGGTCAACCTCACCTTTTCCCAACAAATCATGGATATGATCTCAACCAATTCCGGACGGCAGCTCACCTAAATATACCTTGGTGACTTCAACCTCCACTGGAATGACCGCAACGACGCGGTGGTAAATAGTCTTAAAAATTTCCTCGATGCCCTTAACCTCACCCAAATATGCAACAGCCCGACCCACGAGAAAGGTTCTACCCTCGACCTGATCATCTCCAAAGAGGACTCTATCCAACTCGAATCCATCCAACCCTGTGACTGGTCAGATCATCATATTATCACATTCTTTATCAATGAAAAAGTCAAAGTCAACCATGCTCAAATCTCCAAGCCCAAAGTCTGGAAAAGAGACTCGAAAAAGCTCAACCCAGGCTCTTTGCCCCCTAACAGTTGCAATCTCCTACTCCCACCTACAGGCGCCATGGACGTCCAAACTCTGACTGACCACTATCTCAACGCTATGACCTCTATAATTAATGAGGCTGCACCTATGCAGGTAAAAAGAGTCTCTACTAAAATTTCCAAACCATGGTACGACGGGAGTCTCAACGAGGATAGACGAGACATGCGAATGGCAGAACGAACCTGGAGATCTGCTCCCTCCGCAATGCACCTAAAAGATCTGAAGAAAAAGAGAAACGCCTACTTCAGGAAAATAAAACGCTCAAAATCGGACTTCTTCAGCCTCCAACTCGACCAAGCAAAAAACCGCCCGAGAAAACAGTTTGAGCTAATCAAGTCACAATCCAAGGAGCAACCACAACCACTCAACACTGGGCGTGAGGCACCCTCCTGTGAAGACTTTGCTGCTTTCTTTATCCAAAAAACTGACAAAATAAAAAGCGATCTCCTCATTGACGCAAGCCTCTACTCCAAACCCCAATGCCTAGCACCCACTGAACCTAAAAACAATGCTACATGGTCAACCTTCAGCACATACTCGGAAGAAGAAATTGGCAAACTGCTCAGCACCCTGAAACCATCCAATCACCTCACGGACCCCCTCCCTGCCTTCGCAGTAAAAGACTTTACCCCTTTGCTTCTCCCTCTCTGGACTAAAATTATCAACAGCTCTCTCCAACAAGGAAACATACCTGACTCCCTCAAAGTTGGTCAGGTCACACCTCTGCTAAAGAAACCTACAGCCGACCCCTCTGATCTCAACAATTACCGTCCCATCACCAATATCCCCACTCTCGCCAAACTGCTGGAAAAATGCGCACAACTACAATTGACTAAACACATTGAGCAATTCGATCTCCTCAACCCTCACCAGTCAGGCTTCCGAGCAGGACACAGCACAGAAACTGCTATGACTCACATAATTGACGACGCACTTCAAATGCTAGACCAAAACGACACCTGCCTCCTCATCCTTCTTGATCTCTCCTCAGCATTCGACACCGTTAAACATGAGAATCTGCTAGAACTACTAAACACAAGAATGGGCTTATCTGGAACTGTCCTCAAGTGGTTCACTTTCTTTCTTCACAACAGGTCGCAGAAATTCAAGAGCAACAACCTGATGTCCTCGCCAATACCTGTAACGCTAGGCGTCCCCCAAGGATCCTCTCTATCCCCAACTTTGTTCAACCTAGTCATGGAACCTCTCACCACCTTGCTACAAGCATCCAATGTACACTTTCACATGTACGCCGATGACACCCAACTTTACCTCAAATTACAATCACCCAATGACATCCTGCTCCTGAACTCAACGATCAGATGCACCCAATCCTGGCTTGCCGATAATCACCTCAAACTCAATGCCCTGAAAACAGAGTTCCTCCTGATCTCACCTCCAGCGAAGATATCCACCACTCAACATTGGCTTAAACTCCTAACCGCACTCAATGTCCAACCCACCATCGTGGACTCAGCAAAATCTTTAGGCATAACACTCGACACCAATCTCAACATGCAGCAACATATCAGCAAGGCAACAAAGGGAGCGAACTTCCAGATCAATACTCTGAGGAAACTTAAACCCTTCCTCCCAGCCAAAGACTTCCAAACCGCAGTACAAGCTCTAGTCATCCCACGAATTGAATACGGCAGCACCGCCCTCTGCGGACTCTCCCTAACTACAACCGCACCACTAAAAGCTTCTCTAAATGCTGCAGCGAGACTCATCACTGGGTCAAAAAAGCACTCCCACATTACCCCTGACTTGAAATCCCTGAATTGGCTGCCTTTTGAAGCCAGAATACATCTGAAAATCGCCTGCATGACACACAAGGCGGTACACCTAAACTCACCCGGCTACCTCGCTCAGAAATTGACAATCTCTGGGGGAATTAGAAACACGAGAGGCACAAACAATCTTCTGCTGAAAACTCGAAGATTCCGGAAGGAAAAAACATACAAGCGCTCCTTCTCAGGAATGGCGCCTAGGATTTGGAACTCACTCCCTCCCGAAACCAGGCTTATCTCCTCCACTACACTCTTTAAAAAAGAAGAAAAAGCTATCCTCGTGGCTAAATACACTTGAACTACTATCTCGAACCCTATTAACACCCAGCACCGATCTGTACTACATGTTTGACACCTTTACGTATTTGTTTGAGTTGCCTTATTACTCACATGATTGGCTTTGCAGTCACTTATTTGTACTATTTGTACTGTGTGATCTATTGATTTACTTGTTTGACTATGTTCCCTCATGTACCCTTCTATGTAAAGCGCTCTGATATCTGCGAAGATCTTGTTTGTGCTATATAAAACTTTAAAAATAAATAAATAAAATAAATAATCAAAATATTACAGTGCATCATTGTGATTGGTCAGCACCCAGGTTCTCTTGACCAATCACTATTGGAATGCAGCATTGTGATTGATTTTAAGCGTCTTGGTTCGATTCTCAACCAGGTAATGGCAGCCTGGGCATGTTCTTCATGCCTGCATGGAGCAATGGGAAAGTGCGCATGACTGGTTTGGGCAGCCCGAGTTGCATTTAGGAGTGGGCAAACCACGCCTCCCATGTCCTGCCTCGAGAGCAGAGCAGCCCTACCCACCCGCCCGCTTCCAAGGGAAACATAAAATGATAATAAAGTTATTATCATTTTATATTTCTTTTACAGTGTGCTGCTTAAAAGCAGTGGGCCGACACTCTTTCGCCATAGTGGAGGAGCCACCCCTTGTTGGGGCATGTCAAAAATGTCAAACAGTGGAAAAGTGTCACAGCTTTCACACCCACTTGAGGATGCACTGTACACTCACATGAGGCTGCACAGTAAAGTTAGAAGCGGGCACTGATGGGTAATGTGGGAAATGTGAAAAGATGATACTGAGGACCAGTCTACAAAGCTCATGTGGGGTGGCAGAGTGAGGATTGACGAACTGGTAATTCATTTTAGCTGCTGTTTTTGACTAATTTGGTTTTGGACAGCTGTTGATGGGCTCATAACCACCTGAACTGAAACCTTCGAGTTGTTAAAACTTGATTCCATAGCCAATGAGAAACAAGGGAAGATGGCCAGTGTAATTGTGCCAAATGTAACAAGCATTCTGGTTGGCAATACTTTTCCTTTCACTTACTATAGCAAGGATAGCCACTGATGAACCTGAGATTACACCCAGGCTAGCAGTATTTAAAACGTTCCCTGTGGCATAACATTGCAATACTAGCCCGTGCTATTGTCCTTTGACTTTAAGTGCAATACCTGCATTTGCTGTGTATCTCAGGGTAAACAGACAAAATATCGACTACAAAATATCGAATGGACATAATATCGAGTACAAAATATAGGCTGGACAAAATATCGAATGGACAGAATATAGACATCAAAAAATATCGTTTTGAAGGTAAGTAATGTAATATCGAATTTTAAAATATAGATAGTCAAAATATCGAAGTACATAATAAAGGTTAAGAAAAATATCGAACTTTTAATAATATTGAATTTTTTATAGTGTATTTTATGTGTTAAAAGTGTTTATGTATGTTATAATGTAATTTAATTAATGAATTTAATGTTATTTAAATTTTGCGTAAATTAATTCTGTAGCGGGTTGTGGGTTTATAGGGGAATAGGGTGGGAAGTAATTTAATTATAATTAATTAAATATGTAAATGGATTTATTGGTATTTATTTATTATTAATTGTTAATTTTCATTTTGTAATTAATTACATTTTAATTGCCAATTAATTTTATTTAATTGAATAATTGATAGTTATGTTAATTTAACTAATTTAATTTCTGTAGCGGGTTGTGGGTTTATAGGGGAGTAGGGTGGGAAGTATTTTTTTTTCTTTTTTTGTAACATCGTTTTTATTGCAGCACCAAAATAATTATACAGACAATACTTGTATGATATATCAAGTAAACATAGCAGGAAGGCACATTATCAATTCTTTCCCCCCACCATGCCAAGCACGTCTCCAGGTAGAAGACTAAGCAGCCATCGCACTCAGTCCATTCCCCGCTTCATAGTTCAATGTCCATAGTCACATTCACAGGAAGACGTGGACTGCTTTTGAAATTTTCACCCCTCCCCCACCCCTAGCAAACACCCCCCCCCCCAACTTCCCACAGTCCTGAACTCCCCCCCCCCGTGGCAGCGCTGTTTGAGAATCCCAGTGAGATTAAGGTCTGGTGTGTGCAAGGAGGACCTATACATTCTCTAAGGTGTGCTCCTAGGTGTGCTAGTGGGGTCAGCTGCTACCGGGTCTTCATCCTCCCCTTCCTCCTCGTCATTATCATCTCGGAGCGCCTGTACCATCATTTCCCACGCTGCAGCCCTATCCATGGCTTTCTCATCATCTGTCCTCCTAGCCATCTGGTACCTCAAAGTGCTTTCACAGGCTGCCCACCTCAGACATTCACCATACCATCGTTTATACGTGGGTCCCACTTTCGATTTCCAATTCCTTGTTATTTCCCTCTTTGCCAGGATCAGCCCCAAATCTATAAAACGGCTGGTATGCTTATTTTTGGACGTGTGTGGAAACCAATGCAGTACCCCCACTGCCTTGGTGTACTGTATGTCCCTATCCGTAGCATTATTCCCGGCCCTCCCAACCTCCTGCCAGTATTCCCCCAAGGTGGGGCAATCCCACAACATGTGACCCAGATCCGCCCCAATTGTGTTGCATCTGGGACAGGCCGCCTGTTCCACCCCAAAATACTGCCGTATTTTCCCTGGCGTGAGGTATGCCCGATGAATAATATAAAAGTGTATGAGTTGGAACCTAGCGTTCCTTGAGCTCTTCCGCGCCCTCTGCAATAATTGACCCCAAGTCACGTCAGGGATCTCCATTTGGAGGTCCAGTTCCCATTTAGCTTTTAAAGCTGCGAGAGGCTGCAAGGCCTCCCGCAACATTCTGGAGTACAAACAGGTTACCGCCTTAAAGGTCCCGGCCGCCATCATTGTATATTGGCACGCCATGGAGGTCGCAGGTTCCTGCAATCCTTCTCCCCAGTGGTCTTGCATGGCGCCCGTTACCGCCGCATGTAACAAGTAATCTCCTCGTGGGAGGTCGAACCGCTCCTGCAACTCCTGAAACGGAAGCAATGCACCATCCTCATATAAGTCGCCTAGCATTTGAACCCCAGCCTCTTCCCAGCCTAGTAATCTTGACCAGTCCCCACCATGAGGCAGGGCTGTGACCATTCCCAGCGGAATTTCCTGAGCATACATGCGGCGGACACCCGCTCGTTTGCGCGCCCGGTTCCAACAAAGCCGGAACGTCTGTTCCTCCACTGTCAAATCTCTAAGCAATAGCTTCTGATGCAGCGTGATGTATGCCAGCACATGCCGCGGGGTGCCCTCATCTCTAGAATGCTCCGGGCCTCGATACACCCTCACGACCTCCTGAGTGAAAGTCTGCAGTTGAGCCGCCAGATAATAGCCTTCGAAATCGGGCACCGCCATGCCTCCCTCATCCTTGGGTCGCAGGAGGGTATCCAGCGCGATTCGTCGCCTGCCCGTGCCCCATAAAAACGCTATGGACAATGATCTCAGGCGCCGGAAGACGGAGCCCGGAACCCATATCGGAAGAGTCCTAAAGTAATATAACAGCCTAGGCAGAGCCACCATCTTAAGCAGGGAGACCCGACCAGCCAGCGAGAGTGGGAGAGTGGCCCAGAAGTCCATACACCCTGTCAGGGCAGTAATACAGCGATTAATATTGCCATCCAGCATATCCGCTGGGGTATGGTAGATATAAACGCCGAGATAGTGCAGACAATGCGGTTCCCATCGAAGTTCCTGCGCCGTGAGCGGGCACGGCTCTCCCTGTCTCAAAGGGTATAGGCAAGATTTGGGCCAATTGACCCTCAAGCCCGATAGCTGCCCGAACAATTCCAGCAAACGTCCCGCCCCCAGCAACTCTGCTTCCGCATCGGCCAAGAACATCAGTAGGTCATCCGCATATAATGAGATGACATGCGGCCTGGCCCTGTATACCAGCCCCTTATAATGGCGGCCAGACCTAGCTTCCGCTGAAAAAGGCTCCATTGCCAAAGCAAACAAGAGGGGAGAAAGGGAGCACCCCTGCCTAGTGCCGCGTCGTATCGGATATTGCTTCGAGATCAATGAACCCACTCTGACTCTAGCTGTGGCTTCTGTGTATAGGACGCTGGTCCAGTTGATATAACCGTCCCCTAGCCCGAACCGCCTCATCACCTCATACAAATAGTCCCATTCAAGACTATCGAAGGCCTTCTCGATATCTATAGAGAGCACGAATGGAGTAGTGGCTTCTGACAACCGAGCCCCCATCAGCCTCGTCAGCCTGCGGATATTGTGGGTAGTGTTACTTGTCGGGATAAAGCCGCATTGATCCTTATGAATCAGACCCGTCATGTGAGTCAACAATCTATTTGCTAGGATTTTGTTCAGGATCTTGTAATCCGTCGTAAGCATAGATAACGGACGGTAGGACGAAAGGGCCTCGCTCACTCTGCCAGGTTTTAGCAACGGGATCATAAGGGCCTCGCACATGGAACTCGGGAGTCTACCTCGTCATTGCGCCTCATTATAAACCAATTGCAGTTGCGGAGCCAGATATTCCAAGTATTTGCTATAAAACTCTATCGGGAGACCGTCAAGCCCTGGAGTTTTATTTCTAGCCATCTGCTTCACTGCACTCCCTATCTCTCCGATCGTTATAGGCCGACCCAGCTCCTCTGCTTCCGATTCCTCTAATTGTGGCAGCTGCAACCCATCGAGAAAGGTGCCCAATTCTTCCGCCCCGCCCGTCTGTCCGCTCTCCTATAAACCCTCATAATACGCCCTAAACCTATCCAGGATCCCGGCTTGGGTGTGGCAAAGCCCCCCCCTTCCGCCTGAATCGCCATGATCGGAGCGCCCCGCCTGATCGGGTTGGCAAGCCACGCCAGCATCGACCCCGCCTTATCACCCTCCGCATGTGCCTTAGTCATGTATGCCTTGTGGTCGAAGCTACGCAGCCGCTCTAACTCCACCGCTAGCGCTTCCCTGGAGCCTCTAACCCCCTCCTGACGTTCAGGGTGATTCGGGCGTTCCCTCTCCTTCTCCCTCATTCGTCTCTCTGCTCTCTCGAGATCATCCAGCAAAGTTTTACGAGCCCCTGCGGTGTTCCCAATACAGTGACCTCTGACCACCACCTTAAACGTGTCCCACTCCACAGCTCTGGTAGAGGCGGAGCCACTATTCTCCTCAAAGTAATGTGCTACTCGCTCCCCCAAGGCCTCCCTAAAGAGCAAATCATCCAAGGAATCAGGTTGCAGCCGCCATGTTGGTACACAGTTGATTTCCACCATCCAGTTCAGGGACAACAACAAAGGGTTGTGGTCCGACAGCGTGCGGGCCAAATACTCCGCGCTACCCACTGTTGGGAGCATATGTGACGAGCACAGAAACGCATCCAATCTAACATGCAGGTCGTGTAAAGTTGAATGAAAGGAGTAATCCCTCGTGGTGGGGTGTAGTACTCTCCAGGCGTCCCCCAGGTCCCAGCTCTCCTGCCAATCCAATTGGCGCTTCGCTACCCTGTGTACTGGGGAGGCGTGCAGTGGGGGATGAGACCTATCCAAATCAGTATCCACCACCGAGTTAAAGTCCCCCCCCATGAGCATCGGCCCTGCCAAGTAACTCGCCAGTTTGCCCGAAAGTGCTGTTAGGAAAGCGGGCAAATCTACATTTGGGGCGTATACACTGCAGAGAGATACCACCCGGCCCCTGAGTCTCCCCTCTACAGCCACAAACCTGCCCTCTGGGTCCACCACCGTTTTAGTGACCCGGAAAGGAACCCCTGCCCGTATCCAAATCAATGCCCCCCTCGCAAAGGCTGAATACGTTGTGTTAAAGAGCTGCCCCCTCCACCTCCTTTGCAGCGCTATTCCCTCCTGCTTGGTGAGGTGTGTCTCTTGCAGAAAAGCTATATGCACTCCCCTACGCTTTAGATACGCGTGAACCTTGTGTCTACGCACCATAGTATGGAGACCCCGCACATTCCAGGTCACACATTTCAAAGCCCCCGTATTAGCCATATCCTCTTGCACACACAGATAGAACAATAAGAGTCATCGACCATGCGCTTTTGCCAACAACGTGCCGTCCCCCCCTCCCACTCCAAACAAGTGAACCCCTCAACCCCCCAAGAACAGCCCGAGCATCCCCAACCACTCTCGGTTCCCACCCCCCCAGAACAGGCCCCCCCACAATTGGAAGCGAACCCATCCAGAATATCACAACCAACCAACCCCTCAAAGAAAGGCCCTATTATTCGCAGTCTCCACTGCGATGACCGTAAGGGCCAGTAGGGCGCGGGCCGATGCCGAGAGAGTACGTTAAAACAAATCAATCCCGCATATCCCGCCCCATGATCCCCCCATAACAGACTCACGAAGTCCCACACAGTCGCAAACTGCGCTCACGAACACAGCGCCCCAGTGTCCGACCAGCAGGCCGCTCCTCAAGTCCAGTGGGTCATACTTCGACTATCTCCCCAGATGTTTGAGGCATCACTATAGGGCCCTTGGCTCCGCCATATTCCGAAAGTCCCGTCTCCGACCCGTGCCCTGCTCCTCAGAGTCCGTGCCCTTCCCGGACTGGCTTCTGGTCGCGCCAGAGAGGTCCACAACCGCCTGTAGGGCCGCCTTTCTCTCCGTCTCCGTCTGTGACACGGATGGTTTTCCAGTTCTCCGGCGATTTTTACGAATCCGTTGCGACTTCCTGATTGGCTGTGTCTCTCTAGCCTCCTCCGCCCTGGCCTTAGCTCCGTCCGTTCCAGCTTTGTATGTGTCCCACCAGGCCCAAGCATCCGCCGAGGTAGTGAAAAAAAGCGACTTGTCGTCCACCACAACTCTCAGCTTCGCTGGGAAGAGAAGGGAGTATTTTATGCCCTCTCCACGGAGCTCACGCTTGAGGGACAAGAAGTTGGCCCTGAGTCTTTGGGTCTCAAAAGTGTAGTCCGGGAACATGGTGACTCTGTTGTTGTCAACTTGAGAGGGTCCCGCTTCTCTCGCCCTCTGTAGTAGCCAGTCCCGGTCCCTGTAGTGAAGCAGCTTGATCACCACCGCTCGAGGCGGCAGGCCCGGGGCCGGAGGCCGAGCCGGTACCCTGTGGGCCCGTTCCAGGGAGAAGAAAGGAGATAGTCCCTCTGGCGCCACCTCAGTGCGTAGCCAATTATCAAGGTAGCCCACCATGTCATCGCCCTCACTTTTTTCCGGTAGGCCCACGAGGCGAACATTATTGCGCCTACTCCTGTTTTCCGCATCCTCAGCCCTTCTCTCCAACACCTTCAGCCTGTCTAGGGCATCCGCCATCTGAGCTTTCACTGCTGCGTGGTCCGGGGCCAATTCCTGAACAGTGATCTCCATAGACTTGACTCTATCTTTAAGTTTGTCATGATCCGCTTTCAGGAGACCCAAGCCCGTCGCCACCTGGGCGATGTCCTGCTGCAGGGCATCTTTCGTGGTCGCAATGGCCTCCAGTATACGGTCCTGCATGCGCTGGAGAGCAGACTGGTCGCGATCCGCTCCATCCGCCACATCTGTGTCAGCCGCTCCGTCCCCCTTCCCTTTCGGTTTCACCATCTTGGCTGCAGCCGGCACCGGCCCTTAGGGTCCCGTCGTCCCCCTCGCTGTCTCCGCACTGCAGAGCCCCACCACTGGATAACTTCTCGGGCAATAGGATCAGAGGACCATGATACCCGTAGGGCACCGGACTCTGCACTGATCGCACTAGTTGTTTCAGTTTCCGGGAGTCCTCTGCTGCATCGGTGTCTCAAGGTGCCAGATTGTGCTTGGATAATCGGGGCCGTCGTCACAAAGCCGCCGCCATTTTAGGACCTCGTCTGGGAACGTAATTGTAGTCGCGTGTCCCAATAGCTCACACCAGATCGAGGAAAGATCACCTGTGCCTGCCGAGAAGGTCCGGAGGAGCCCTCCAGTCTAGTAATCACTGCCAGTGATGGATCAGCAGGAGAGTCAGGCCTCGTACCCCCGTCGCTGCTTTGTCCAGGCCTCAGGGCGCCATCTTAGATCGACGGCATCACACCCGGTGCTGGCCTTCAAAGTCAATTTTCAGGACGAGGGACAGCTCCAGGTCGTCCACTCTGAACGCCGCAGCCTCTGTGACGTCTTCAAATTACAGAATATCCAATTTTTACTGGAATTCGCGCGGATAGTCAGGATGATATTCCGGATCGGGCGCGGAGCTCCGGGCTCACGCTGACTACCTCCTCGGCATCCAAGCCACGCCCTCGAGTAGGGTGGGAAGTAATGTAATTATAATTAATTAAATATGTTAATGTAGTGTAATTTATTATAATTAATTAAATATGTAAATGTATTTATTGGTATTTGTTTATAATTATTGTTAATTAATTTTTATTTTGTAATTAATTACATTTTAATTGCCAATTAATTTTATTTAATTGATTAATTGATAATTATGTTAATTTAAGTAATTTAATTTCTGTAGCGGGTTGTGGGTTCACAGGGGAATAGGGTGGGAAGTAATTTAATTATAACTAATTACATATGTTAATTTTTTGTGTGTATTTATTAGATTTTAATTGTTAAGTAACTGTTTAATTACTAATTTATGTAATTAATTAGTATTAATAGATAACTAATTGTAATGAATAAATTAAATTAGTATTTGTAATTAATTAATTATTATATTATATTAAAGTGGTAATTACTTTTAATTAATTTTTTTATGGATATTAATATATATTTATTTTAATAATATATGAAGAATCTACTTTCCCTACTATTGCATTCACTGGAGTGGGAATAGTAATTTTTACCCCTACGCTATCCAACGCTTTCCCTACTGTTGCACTTTCCTGAGTGGGAATAGTAATTTTAACCCCTATGCTATCCAACGCTTTCCCTACTGTTGCACTCTTTGGAGTGGGAATAGTAATTTTTACCCCTACGCTATCCAACGCTTTCCCTACTGTTGCACTCTTTGGAGTGGGAATAGTAATTTTTACCTCTACGCTATCCAACGCTTTCCCTACTGTTGCACTCTTTGGAGTGGGAATAGTAATTTTTACCCCTACGCTATCCAACGCTTTCCCTACTGTTGCACTCTTTGGAGCGGGAATAGTAACTTTTACCTCTACGCTATCCAATGCTTTCCCTACTGTTGCACTCTCAGGAGTGGGAATCGTAATTTTTACCCCTACGCTATCCAACTCTTTCCCTACTGTTGCACTCTCTGGAGTGGGAATAGTAATTTTTACCCCTACGCTATGCAACCCTTTCCCTACTGTTGCACTCTCTGGAGTGGGAATAGTAATTTTTACCTCTACGCTGTCGAAAGCGTTATCTACTGTTGCACTCTCTGGAGTGGGAATAGTAATTTTACACTTCCGCTATCCTACGGTAATAATTGGATATTTTTTTATTATATTATGTTACTATATATATATATATGTTTTAACAAATATGATTGTAAACATTTTTATTTAAAACTTTAATTAATTATTTAATTATTATAAGGTAATTTAAGTATATTTTAGTAAATAATTTTTAATATTAATTTAATTTAACATTGTTTTTAATAAAGTCGATATTTTTACAAACTATATTTTTGTAAATTATATTTTTTACTCGATATTTTTGTACTTACCTGTTTGTAGATACAAAGTCGATATTCTGTCTGTCGATATTTTGTCGCCGATATTTTTGGTAGTCGATATTATGTCCCTCGATATTATGTCAGTTATCCGTATCTCAGCACCAGAGTGTAAAAGTATTTAATGTCTTTGATGTGCTCTTTTATTTTAAATGCCCTATCTCCCTAAAAGACCTTCGGGGCTTATTTATGAGTGTCACTTTTGCACTGCCGGTGCGTCACTTCCAGAAAGTCGCAAGGAGGGTGCAATGAAAAGTGATGCATCGCCGTTTTCACGCAGAGATGCGTCACTTTTCATAAATGAGGCCCCTAGTCACTGATTATGAGTGGCCCGGAATGTGGACCGATATATTTAGCACACTTGATGAGATCCAACACCGTTAGGTTGGCATTCATTCGGTGTGATAATAGAGAATAACATGGTGACTTATCTAATGCACCAGAATCCACTTCACAGTAATTGATGGGCATATTTTCCAGATGAATTTTGGCAAGTTTGGCCGGCCGAACTTTTGTAGGGGAGAACTGAGTATGTGTAGTATTAGCCGCCACACTCATAATTCCGGTATGAGTAGTAATATTAGCTATTGCACATTCGGGACTCATTGGGCCACTTGTAAAGAGGGCCTTGGTGTGCAATATCAGCCTGCCGGGCGATGGCCAACTGGACAGTTTCAGTGGAGAGAGGCTTTGCTAAACTTTGGAAGCTTTTTCTCTCTCCTGGACACCACTGCTAGCTCATCTCACCTGCATCCGTGCTTGCTCCACATTCGGCTTACCACACAAATGAATATTAACCCTTCAAGGGCTAAGGCACGCGCGCTCTAATATCCTTGGCATCTTTAAAAATGCATGTTTACTTCTCTCGGTATGAGGTGATATCTCTTTTCGTACACTTTTCAAACTATATAGTTCACATGCAATTCAGCCGTGAGGAATTCAAATTCCAAACCAGTATTTTTGCTCCTCTGAGACACAAACCTAAAACAGGAGCCGCATAACTCTCTCGGTGTTAATGCCAGAGTGCTCATTGCAGAATTGGGATTACACTGCTATTCCCAACATGTCTACCTGCCTGGACTTGAAAACACAGGCCACGCCGGTACGAACCGTCAAGATGGCACCCGTCCGAGGCTCCCTGCACGGCGCGGAGGGGGCTCGGACTGGGGGGGCTAACGACCCTATCACTGGAGGTAATTCACCGCCTCGGCTATTCCCAGTCATGATATTTCACGCAAATGAATATTAACCCTTCAAGGACTAATGGACGCGGGCTATAATTTCCTGGACATCTTTATAATGCATGTCGACTTGTCTTGGCAGAAGATGATTTTTATCTTTTCGTAAATTTTTCACACTATATAGTTCACATGGCCATCTTTTCTTATGGCCAGAGAGACGTTGACTATCTGTCTTTGTTTATCAATGGCAGTTGCGCGCAAGATCTTGCTATCTTGTTCCAAAAATGATGCGCATTTTAACAGTAGGTCTCAGCGATAATACAAGTATGTTTCACACATTGGGCCTGTCTACTAGCAGAGGATTAAAACTGAAGAAAGTACCGACAACGACTTGGATGCAAAGACCTTGGTTTCCAATTCCAGCTTTGGCACGGGACAAAACTTTATTAGTCCGTTATGCAAAATTCAACACTTTATTGATCTCGAGATGGGATCTTGGTATATAAATATCAAAGCATACATTTTTAAGATTTAATATATGAAACCTGTTTGAGTTTCGGACAACTCCGACAGCTCAGTTTGAGTCCCACTCATTTTATCTCCCAGCCTCTGAGCCCAGTAAGAAAAAAAATTGCAGGCGCAGCTAAACTTCAACGTGGCCTGTTCTAATAGCAGATATCTGGTCTCCTGAGCCAATCCAGGCGCTGCTTCTTGCTTTGTATGTTAAATAGCATGTAAGCAGCACCAGGATTGGCTGGAGCAGGCAAACCTAGCGCTCCTTAGGAGACAGAGTGATTGCACCTCCAACTCCCGTCTGACTCACTAATGTTGCACATAGGAGAAGCCTCAAGTGCGCATGTCGTGTGGACACAGAAAGTCACTCATTCAACCTGACATGTGCACTTTACCAAGCCTGCTGTGAAGCTCCACCCATGCCTGCCTGCCCTGCGTTTTCTCTCGTTTTGATTAGCACCTGCGACCTGCCCTGAAGCGAAAACATGGTGGCTGCCCGGCTGGGAAAAATACAACCTGGGCTCAATCAATCTGAGACTGATTTACTTCTGGAGCCGAAGGGACAAAAGATTCAGGAGGGCGGTGCTGCAGCTCCCCAATGGAGCAGCCGCCCCTGTTCAGAATACAGTATTACAAACCATTAACCATTTCTAATGCTGTCCACCAGTTCTGGTTCCTTGCATTGAGCAACGCTTCAGGATCCTCATACTACCTAGCAGTGCCTGTTTCTCACACTGCCAATCACTGCCAACTCCACACACTGCCCTCCATTGTCTGCTCATGCCACTTACCCCTAATCTACAGCCTCATGAAACTGATATCCAGTGCCCACTCCACCCCCAATCTACTAGTATCAATTCCAACAATGCCTACAAGTGGCTGACCCACACACTGCCCACCAGTGCCAGTTGTTCACACTACTCAAAAGTTTAAACTTTCTGCAATACAATTTTATGCACCAGAGTTAATGTCTACGACTACCTACCATGGTCAGCAGCTTGAAGTGCCAGCAAATGCCTGCGCTGCCTTCACCCTGTCCACCGGTGAAGCTCCTTGCACTGCCCACCGGCTGCAGTGCTTCAAGATTTCCACCAGTGTCAGCTACTCCCACTGCCTACTAGTGCCAGTAGGGACCACCCTATGCAAGAGTGTGCTGGGTAGTGACTAGCGGAGCCAGGCACAGCAAGGGCGCCTCATGGAGCTGCAGACGCAGCTATCCTTCTCAGCGAGCCGTCCTGGAGAACTGTGTTTGGGTACCTGTGACTTCCTGGCAGACTATTATGGTGTCTTATTTTCCTTGCTCATCCATCCAGGACTGCCAGAACATGGAGACAGGTGGGACAACTTTGTTGTGGTCCTCAGACAGATACGGTATTTGTTGTTTCCGATTGTTTTACTGCATGTGTGAGCAGTGTTTGAGCAGCGGTTTAAAGTTATTTAAGTAAATGTGTGTGTGGCTTTAACAACAAGACGTGAGCAATTTGTATAACAAAGCTTCAAGCAACAAGCTGCTCAGTTACCTGGTCTGCTAGTACATTTCCACAGCGAGCCAAACACAAAGTAAACCATAAATGATGCTGTTCATAGTTTTTATATATTTGCAATCAAGCTCTGGCAATATTTACATTTTTAACAAGTAAAGCAACTTTTTAAGTCTCTCCTAGCTGTCTGTTACGAGAAGTAGTGTTAGGTTACAGTGGGGTTACACACACCTGTTGCATACAATTGGCTGGCTTCATTATCAAACTTATTTGCTTGCTTCTTATTTGTCACCATGTGTGGCGTTTCCTTCCTTTTCTTGTGTTTGTCCTCAAGCATGGATGCATTGCTGTCTTTACACTGCTTGGGCCTCATTTATGAGGCCTTGCGTCAGTTTTGCGCTTCAGATGCGTCTCTTTTTGGGACGCATCAGCGGCGTAAAACATGCCTCCTGTTGCGCACTATTTACAAAGTGACGCATCTAAGCGGATGCGTCACTTTGTGAACCCCTGCACTACATTATACCTGCGTCAGGTATAATGTATGTAGGGGGCGTTCCCCCGCAAAAAGCCTCGTAGAAGTGACGCAGTGAAATCTATGAGATTTCACTGCGTCATTTCTAGGACGCCGTTGCGTCAAAATCTTGCGCCTGCCTCACAGCAGGCGTAAGACTGACGCAGGCCCTTTCACATGGGAAAAGGACGCATTGCTGGCATTGCGTCAATTTTGTGACACACTCCAGCAATGCGTCACTTTTGCTCTTACAGATACGTCAGAAATACTGACATATCTGTAACTCCTTGCGACATGATGCGTCATAAATTAAATATCACGCATCGGGTATGTCGCAAGGAGGGCGCACTGAGAAGTGACGCATCGCTGCTTTCACCCAGCGATGCGTCATTTCTCATAAATGAGGCCCCTTGTTTTTTCAGTTGCTACCTTTTTCTTTTTGTTTAAGTACTCCATGAGAGTGCATGTGTTTTCCAAGTGTCACACTAGTATGCTCAAAGCTGCACTCTCTTGCCTGTGTATTTCTCCCCACCCCCCTCTGTGATGTTCTCGCCCTCATGTGTGCCCCCACTCACATTGCTTTCTCACCTGTGTGCATCTACCCTCTCCTCGCTCCACATTGGTCCCTTCCTCATGCACCCGTTTGTTTTTCTCCTCCACCTCTTGTGCTGAACATTGCTCTGTTGGTAATGTCAACTAAAAGTACAGCCTAAAGATTTGGGTGTATGAAGAACATTAGATTACTGCCGGGAAGAGCTGGAACTGACCCACTGAACGTATATCAACGGTGTTGAGAGGGGCAACTTCTCAACCATGCTGAGAAGTGTTCTTGAAGTTACACTTACAACACAACTACCCTGCTAAAAAGTGCCTGCACTCTCCCTATACAATATGACTGCCCTGCTAAGAAGCACACTTACTGCCTCATTAAGCCACTAGCAGTATGGAAGAGAAGTGGCGGCTTTGTCTGATTCAAAGTATGTTAGCTTTTTTGCTAAGAACCCAAACTGTGTTATTACTGCTAAGAAAAAGCCACCCTGCTGCTTGAGCCCTTCTTCATCACCTGAACCCAGAACTACCAGAGTGACTCCAAGGGCTAGCTTGCTTGCCTCTTGCTCAGAGCTAGAGGGACATAACAGGCGCCCACCATCTTGAACCTGCACATGGACCCTGCCGAGTGAGAGCTAACACCCTCAAGTCCAGTCCTGAACTCTTAGTGGTGGTGCAAAAGATGCCCAGATACAGGGGCGTAGCTAGAGCTTGTGGCGCCCGGGGCTATCCCTCAGATTGCCGCCCCCTGTATGTGCGCTGGAGGTTGACATTGCCTAGGAGAGACTGCCTGACTTTCAGATGACCGGCCTGTCGCGGTGCGCACACCACACCACCATGCGTGCAACATGCGCATAGCTGCCAAGGTATCAGACTGGTTAGGTGTGACATTTTCTGAATTTCTCTGTAATTATGAGTGACATTCAATGACTATGAGTGACACTGCGAGAAAAATCAAGCAATGAAGATGAGAAAAAAATATAAATACCAGAAATTACACCCAGCTGTCAAGTTTTCAGATTGATAAATGTGACATTTCTATGGAATAATTGCTTTCATGAGTGACATTGGTAGTTCCAAATTTGTGACACCTTGAGTAACAGTTTCTCACAAATGTAACTGAGGAATAAAGTCCATGTGAAGAAATAAATATCGGAAACTACCCACTTCTGAGCCGTGAGAAGGCTTACAAAAGACTCATAGCTGCTAAGATTTCAGATGGATTTCAGATAGCTATGTGTGACATGTTCATAATTTCAGTGTAAATATGAGTGACATTTCAATTACCATGAGTGACACTTTCTCCCGAACAAAATCAAGCATTAAAGACGAGGGAAACATATATAAGTATCAGAAATTACACCAATCTAAGCAACAAGAAACTCTAAGAAGAGTCACATCATAGGTCACAGGCTGTATTTAAAAAATTAAATAGGGTCATCAATAAAAATGATTAGGTGACTGCGTGGTCCGCCCTGGTCTGCGGCGCCGCCTGCTACATCCCCAGCCCCACTTGCGGCACAATCAGCTGCTGCCTGTCACACAGAGCTACACTACATACAGGCTCTGCCTTGGTCTAAAGCCTGATGCCCGATACTTGGCAGGGTTGTTAAATGAGGGGGAAGCATGCGCTCAATATTTTTCTCATTCTAAAAATAACTCTTATTGCTATAGTAGTGCCTGCCACTGAAAGGGGGTGATTTCTGTGTTGAGGCATTCCTTGTGAAAGGGCAGAATTCTGTCCCTCACAGTGAAGTTAGCAGTAGCTGAAATGGGCTTACCCACTCACTTCCCCATGCTCGTAGCTGTCAATTTTTCAGTTTGTTTATGTGACATTTATATGCTGGCAGTATGGCTATGTGTGACATTTGAATACTTCTAATGTAACACTGTATTCCGGGCTGACCGAAGCGGCCACGTTAGCGTAAGGTGATGAATTAAAGAAATAATTTTCACTTCTTGCACCATATTAGGGTCTATAGAAGACAGAACCAGTGGAAATGCGCCTGAAGTTCCTTTACATGGGTAAACAACATAAGCATTCCTTTTACATGCTGGGACTTTTGAGCCTGTTATGTAATATAATGGGAGAAGTCTGAGGTTGTTTAAAATGATAAACATAAAGTTGTCAGACACATACAATCTGATGCAGGCTGCACAACAATGCGAGTAAACTAAATATTTCATAATACAACAAACAGTGATGGTTAATTTTAAAAGCATGCAGGCAGCTTGATGTCCGATTTCGGCAGTTTTGTGTAGACGTTAAAATGTGTGAGCACTCAGAGTCTCTCCCCCACCAGCTCCTCTCGTGCCAGCTCCAGGCTTCTAGTCGCATTGAACAGAACAGGTCCTATTTTGTTTCTGTTTGCAGGCTCCACGGCAATAGTTAAGAGCAAACAAAGAAGTGTGAAAATGCACAGCAGTGGCTGAGGAGTGTTTCAGTCTGCCATGCATGCACCATTGCCAAGGGGTGTGTGTGCCTGCTCCAAGGAGAGCTCGGCGCTCCCTGTCTCGGAAGTTAGTCTCTTGCACCTGGTGGAGGGGGGGGCTTTGTCAGCTGGCAGATTCAATCTAAGATAACGTCTTCTGGACAATCTAACCACCGGGTAGATCTGCGCATCTCCTTCTTATAAGAGGCACCAAGTGAAATAACTGACATACACTGTAATTAAACCGCGTTAACGGCCTTTCATGGTATGCGTGCACACTTTTAATCCTGCACAGATTACACACAAAGTTTTCTTTCAGTACAAACTTTAGCCAGAGCTGAAAATGCACATCGAATGTGATATTTGGGTGAGCCCTCTTACCTGATCTGTTGGTTGCCCTCGATCATCAGCAGAGACTAGTGCTGCTGCTGCTGCCATGATCATGCCCTCCAAATACTTTACTTGAACAGTCATACGTCCTCCATGGCCACTCTCTGCTGCTGGCAACTCTGACACCACCACCCGGTGTCTACGGGGTCTCACGCAACAATCACTTGTGCTGCTGCATGGACCAAGACAGACAATTCTTATTTTTTAAACTCCAAGGTAGCCGATGAAGTCCCACATCACGTGACTCCCAGAACGTTCCCGGGGCCACACTTAGCAAGTTATTTTTCCAGTGCGCAGAGGTCGATACAATGTTTAACTCTTGGACTACGCGGCGCCAGCCAGCCTAACCCGGATCACTATAGCAACAACTGAGTGCCCCCAGCCCCAGCCAACATGCCAGCTAGGTGTTAACTGTCTCGGCAGGCAGAGCACAAAATCAGGGAAATAAAGCACTGCTCACTGGCTGCTTTTATGAAACGAGACCCTCATTGCTCCCCTCAGTGAGGCCGGGGACACGGACTGACAAAGTGTCAGACAACCCCAAATAAATCATGAAGGCTGCTACAACGGGCCACAAGTGCCGCTCTTGCCGCCTCCAAAACAGTGCCGCCTGGGGCGGTCCGCCCCCCCCGCCCCCCCCTAGCTACGCGGCTGCCCAGATAACCGAATCAACAAGCATTTGAAATGCAATAGGTCTCGCATTTCTTAAAGTTAGTGAAAGCTATTGGCATTGAAAATAACAATGTGTTTTACTTTTGTTTTTTTATTTGTAGTGGAGTTACTAGATTTGATAGCACTATTGCCAACGGTATAAAACTGCAAAAGTAAAAAACATCATTTTCAACCCCAACAGATTTAACTTTAGCAAATGCGAGACTTATTGCATTGGAAATGCAATCGGTCTCTCATTTGTTGAAGTTGGTGTTATTGGCCTTATAAAAGCCAATGTTTTTTACTAGCCATGTTGTATGGTGCAGTACCCATTGTGGCCAAAAGAGGTGCAATGGGACATCTTTTGGCCATATATGGTACTGCAAACTGCAAAGTTGGAGTTATTGGCATTATAAATGCCAATGTTTTTTACATAGCCATGTTGTAGGCTGCAATACTATATGTGGCCAAAAGAGACCTCTTTTGGTCACATATGTTAAATCCACCCTACCCATAATGCATTGCATCCAAGACTGTACCTCAAGTACGTTCAAATAGCTATGTCCATGTATACAATCAGAAGCTTTGAAATGTGACAAAATATTTTTTTTATTAATTTCGGATTACGTTGTACTCTGTGTGGAGCTGATGAAGTGAAATTTACAGAAGTTCTCATATCATACCACTACTAGCTTTGCTTGGGGACATGGGTGTGTCCTACCTGAAGTTCTTTAAAAGTATTGTGCTCTGGGGCTGTAAATAAAACCTAGGGAGTAATAATACACATGACAGGGGGTGTACTCATGGGAGGTTACAAGAAGAGACATTGCGGTACTAAGGATTGAATACTAAGACTATTGACTAATGAAAATCCACCAATTACAAAGTACAGGGACAGGAGCCAATTAAAAAATGGGTGGAAAGTGGATGGAGCTTTACCCCCATACTCTGAATGTTTTATAAAATACAATATTTGGGTGTGTGACTTCAAATGATATCCCTTTTAACAAACCACTTTCACAACTACAGTGGTTAGGTTTTTTTATTACACCCTATGATTCAATTACTTTTATACACATAGAAAACAGTGATTGTAATGTCAAAACCAAAAAGCCCAATTAGTGAAACAAGAAATTAATATGACAATTAAATACAACATGAATGAGTGATCGAAAACAACACATTAGACAATTGCAGATTTTTTTTTTATTTTACAAGATAGTGCAAAACAGAAACCAGTCCTTAATTTGTTCAAAAAACAGTGGCAGCACAGATTGTTTAAAGTTCTCACAACTGCAGTCTGCCAACAACAGATAGTTCTATAATGCAGTTAAAACAGGCAGAATGCCATGTTTGAACACTCTAATCTTCTTTGAGTCAAGTATGACTTGGGACTAGCTGTTTAGGTCTACACAGCTAAAAATAAAAAAACATATATTGGATGTAGCATGCCTCGATGAGACAGCACCAGAGTTCCAGGGCGAGACCTAAAAGCTAGGGACTTACATTTTTTGTCTAAAAACTGCTCTGAGAACCGAGGGAAGACCAGGAACAACATGCTCATCGATCCACCCATGGTGCATTGCAGGTTTACTATGCTGCCCAAGATATATTACCCTGTAGAAGTAACCTCCCCACTATTTGTTAGCATTCCTATGCTACTCAGTGGCACACTACAGGGTATTTCTACGTATCCTGAGGTGCAGCATCGTTTCCAGGGCACCCTACCGGATATTTTTAAAGGCCGGAGGTGTGCCACCCTCTCCAGGGCTCCCAACATGATATTTCTAACAGCCTTGAGGTGCACCAGATTCTCCAGGGCTCCCTACGTAACTTTGCTAATGTGAATGAGATAAACATAGCAGAAACATACACACAATTTTCAAAGAGGCCTGAGGTGCACCATACTCCTCCCCCCTCCCTATGTTACTTTACTATGGTGCCTGAGATATATTACAATACAGAAAGCACCTCAACAGTAACTTCTAACATTCCTGAGGTACACCAGCATCCCCAAGGCACTGAGTTTTACCAGTAGGGGCCGGCACAGGTAGGATCGGTGGGGTGGTAGGGCAGGGCGGGATGGGTGGGGGTCCAGTAAGTCGATATATGATGGGATAAGTAAAATTACATTAAAAAATATAAACCATTTACCTTGCGCTCACCGCATCACCAACTCTGTAATGCGGCGAGCATGAAGTTAGTGTTCTTTTTTGTTATTTAATTTTACTTATCCTGCTGTATGTCCACTTACGCAACCCCCACCCCACCAGCCCCGCTGATCTTACCTGTGCCGGCCACCACTGTGTGTTACATTACTTTGGTTCCTGAGTTACATTACTTTGCTATGGTGCCTGAGATCATTACCCTGTAGAAGGTCCCTTCACAGTATTTTCTATCATTCCTCCCTCAGGTACACCAGCCCCTTCAGGGCACCGTGTGTTCCTTTAGTATGGTACCTGAGGTACATTAACTTGTAGAAGGCACACATACAGTATTTGTGAACAGGGCTGAGATGTACCAGCCTCTTCCGGAAACTGTATCTTACTTTACTATGCTGCTTAAGATACATTAACCTGTAGAAGGCAACTCCACAGTATTGAATAAGGATCTATGATGGAACTACGCATTCTGTTGCAACGCATGCCATTACCATGCGTGCGTTCTAGTGCGAATGCCATTACAATGCATAACCACTACATTTTTTATATCGATTATGCCTTTACCACGCATGCCTTTTCAACAAATTTCGTTGTAAAAGCATGAATGTTAAAGGCATATGTGTGGTAAAGGTTTTGCCTAAAACTAGACCTGTCCCCTAAAACTGGACCCGAGTACACCCCACCCCTCACGGCCCCCAGACAGTTTTTTTTTTTTTTTCTGTAATTTTTTATTGAAAAAACAGATATATTTACATGGAGCACAGCATAAACATGGGAGGAAGAGAAGAAAAAGAGGGGGGAAGAAAGGAGGAAAAAAAAAAAGCCCGGGGGGGATGGGTAGGGGGTGGGGCTCCCTCTCGCTTCCAGCTTTTCAGTCTTATTGGTGTTAGTCCGGCCGCCAGTCGTTCGAACTCTGCCTTGTCGTTTGGGTCCTGCCCTTCCCCTTGTCTTGCATCGATTGTCACTCCTAAACCCTCGCCCCAACCGTGGATAGGAAAGATAGAGAGAGAAAGGAGCGGCACAGGTTTTTGGTGTTTGCACTATCAAGTGGGCTGGGTATTTGGCACCTGTCGGCTTAAGTGTCTGGCTGTACTGCCTACAGGGGTTTATGCGATGATAGGTAGTTGTCTAGGGACTTCCACATATTTGACTGCCTGTGTGTTTTTGGTGAGTGTATCGCTGTTATGGTGTCCGCCCCTCTTAGGAATGTGACCCAGTGGAGCCATGCTCTAGGCATGGCTTTCCCTCTGTCTTTCCAGTTATTCAAAACTGTTTTGACTGCCGCTGTCAGCAGTAGGTCAATGAGGTCCCTGTCTTCTTTGGTTGTGATTGAGGGAGACGTGAACCCCAGTGCTAGGCTGTGAAAGTCTAGTTGTATGGCATCCCCTGTGATGTCCCCTGTGATGTCGTTTATCAGTGTTTCGATTATGTTCCAGAACTTCCTAACCTTGGTGCAGTGAAAGAGTAGGTGTGCGAGATCCCCCCTTTGTAGCAGTCCCAGCAGGAATCACTGTCGCAGATTCCCACGGAGGCTAGGCGGGCGGGGGTCCAGTATGCCTTATGTATGAGCCAGAATTTAGTCTGGTTTAGAGTTGCCGTAACCTTTTTCCTAGATGCGGATCTCCATAACTCAGCCCTCTCCTCCTCACTTAGCACCCTTCCCACTAGTATTCCCCAATAGGTCGTGACTTTGTTGTTAAGTTTGGCGGAATTTGGGCATAGGGCCTTGTAGAGGTGTGCGACTTGGTGCCCTAGTTTTTTAAGGTTAGTGGCGTTTTGTAGGATTGATGGTATTAGTCCGTTCAGGCCTGCTTTCCTTATCGCTACCTTAATCTTCAGGAAGTTGTACAATTCTATGCTATCTAGATTGTGTTCTTCTTTGAGTGTGTCGAAGGTTAAGTTTGCGCCTTGCTTCTGTAGATTGCTCGCTGTGGAAATGCCGTGCTTGTACCAAGAGTGCATGTTCAAGGTCTTGTCCCTGTATTTTATTCTAGGGTTGTGCCATATGGACTCAAACTGTGTTTTCTTTATGCTTGTCCCCAGTAGCTTATCAACACTTAGGAGTGCCGTCTTGGTGTTCCTCAGGATGGGGTTGTCTTTGATTGCTGGGTGTCGGGTGGCGGTGAGAAGGGCAAAGGGGATCATCCCTTTCAGTAGACCTCTCTCTAGTGTATCCCAAGACCTTGGCATATAGTTCTATCGTTTCCATCAGGGCCTTGATTGATTTCTCTGGGTTTTCGGTGATTATTAGGACGTCGTCTGCATATGGCGCTAGCTTAAAGGTTTCCCCTTCTACCGGTATCCCTGCTATGTCTGCATTGATTCTGATCATGTTTAGTAGCGGTTCTATCGCTAGCAGGAACAAGGCTGGGGAGAGCGGGCACCCTTGCCAAGTCCCTCGTCCAAGGTGGAGTAGTTCTGATGTCCCTCCGTTTACTACCACTCGTGCTTTGGGATCGTTGTAGAGGGCTAATACCATCTTCCTATAGTTGGGGCCAAGCCCGAATTTCTGCATGCACTGGTCTAGGAATGGCCAGGACACTCTGTCGAACGCCTTCTCAGCGTCTAGGGCTATCATGACAGCTGCATTGCTGCTCTTGGAGGAGTGGTTTATTATGTGACAGAGCAGCCTTGTGTTGTCGTGGGACATTCGGTTTTTAAGATAGCCTACTTGTGAACAGTGTATGAGCTTAGGTAGATGTGCGTTGAGTCGGGCTGCTAGTACTTTGGCATAGATTTTACAATCTACGTTTATAAGTGAGATTGGTCTGTAGTTTTTTGCCTGGTGTGTGTCCTTGCCTTCCTTTGGTATTACTATTATGTTGGCCTCCGCCATTGACGCAGTTCGTGAAGACTTCCGTCATTGTGGGCCTGAGTACGTGGAGGTACTGCTTGTAGAAGTCGGCCGTAAAGCCGTCTGGCCCTGGTGCCTTCTTATCTTTGAGACTTGCTGTGGCTCTCCCTATCTCGTCCTCTGTTATGTTTTTGGTCAAGCATGTCCTGCTCTTTGTCTGTTAGTGTTGGTGTGGATATGCGTTCTAGGAGTTCCTTGCCGCCATCTTCTCGTAGGGTTTCGTCCCTCGTGTAGAGTTTTTCGTAGAAATCCCTGAAGACCTCAAGTATCTCCTTGTTTGCAGTCTGGGATCTATTATTTCTGTCTTTGATGGCCTCTATCGAGTGTTGTTTCTGTTTCCCCTTATTGTAGGATGCCAGATTCACTCAGGATTTTGTTCAGTTCATATTTCCATTTAGTTAGGGTGGTGAGGGTGTTTCTATCTTCTAGGTTGGCTATGTGTCCTGTCTCTAGGTTTTTGATTTCCTTTTCTAGTTCTACAATCTTTTTGTTTCTTTCTTTGTTCAGCCTTCCTTTGATGGCCAGTACTGTCCCTCTGATAGTGGCTTTTAAGGCGTCCCAGAGCAAGTTCTTGTCTGTCTCGGGGGTGTCATTAATTGCCAGGTATTCTTTTATTGCTGTCTCGATCTCTGCCTTCGCTGACGTGTTGGTAAGCAGGTTGTTGTCGAAGCGCCATCTACGAGTTGGCTTCTCATTGTGTTTCCCAGACAGGACTAGGCTTATGTGTGAGTGGTCTGAGATGCTCTGTGGGACAATTTCCTTGTGTCTATGAGGTGGGTGTGTGTGTCCTATATGAGGGTGTGGTCTATTCTGCTGTAGGAGTTGTGTGGGTTTTAGTAAAATGTGTTTTCTCTGGCGTCTGGGTTTTGGAGTCGCCACGGGTCTTTGAGGCTAAGTTTGGAGCATAGGTTTTTCAGGATATTGCCCTTATGTGATGTTTGGCTTGGTCTGTGCGGGTGTTTGTCAATGGCTGGATCCAGGACTTGGTTCATATCTCCTGCAACCACTAGAAGCTCGCCTAGTGGTAGTGTGTGTAGTTGTGCTCCTACCTTGTCTCAGAAAGACCTGTCGTCAGTATTGAGACCGTAAATGTTGGCCACATGTATTGCTTCTTTGCCTCTCTTTAGGCTGGTCACTAGAATTCTACCCTCGGTGTCTGCCTGCGTGTTCACTAGTATTAGCTTGGACTTCTTGCTAGTTAGTGTCACCACCCCGTTCTTTTTGTTCTGTGCTGGTGACCCCGTTACTTCGCCTATCCAGCTGGCTTTGAGGCGCCCTATGTCTTCGGCTACTAATCTGGTTTCTTGCAGTACATAGATGTCGCTTTTGAGCTTCCTCAGGTGTTCTAGGATTTTTCTTCTCTTCACCGGGCTATTGAGACCTTTGATGTTTAGGGATACTATCTTGATATCAGTTGCAAGGTTTGTTTGGTTGTTGTGTGTCATTTGTGTTGACGTGCATCTGGCGATCTATGTGGTCTCAATCTCTGTGATTCCCTGTGCTGGTCTCCCCCTTGTTCTTCGCTTACATGTGAGTGGCTGTGCTTATCCCTGTGCTGGCTGCTCCTAGGAGAAAGTATGGAAGAGTGAAAGATAGAGTAATAGAAGATAAAAAGAGTTACCCCATGTATGTGTTCCCCGCGCCCCCCTTCCTCCCCTGTTCCCCCCTCCCCTCCCACCCCCTTACTTGCTGAGTGGGTGTGCGACAACAAAGTTCCTTTGCTCCGCATCATCCCTGAGGTAGAGTTCGTGATTATCGATGGCTGAGTGCGAAAAAAGAAAAACACAGTCCTTCTTCCTTGCTTGGTGTTTTTCGTTCGTGTAAAGTCTTTCACAGCACTGAGGTAGATTGTTCAAAACATGTAAACTAGTTGTAGATCGCCCAAGTTCTCTTTGCGACAAAAAGAAAAACACATTCCTTCTTACTTGCTTGGTGTTTTTCGTCCGTGTAGGGTCTTTGTCAGCACTGAGGTAGATTGTTCAAAAAATGTAAACTAGTTGTAGATCGCCCAAGTTCTCTTTGCGACCGTGGATCGTGACTGTTCGGGCGCCCTGGCACTTGGCTCAGGTAGCTTGCTTTGAGGTAGACGTGTAGTCCTGTGGTTGTGCGTGTTTTTCATTCCAAGTGCGCGGCGTCGTCTGGTGAGGCGCATAGTTTGGCTGCTCTGGGGCTTTCTGTTTCCATTTCCTCTGTCGGCGGTCCTTGCATGTAGCGTCTCAGGTCTTCCGGGTTTTCGAATACCATTGTTCTCCATTTGTCTGTGATCTTGAAGCGTGCCGGGCCGACGAAACTGAAGCTAATGCTCCTTTTGCGTAGAGTGTCTCTTAGGGCTAAGAAGCCCTTCCTGGTCTCAATCGTTGGTTTGGAGTAGTCTTGTGTCAACACAATCTTGCTACTCGCCCATGTGAGGTGCTGATTCTTCCTGGCAAAGGCGATAATGGCGTCAGTATGGCTCGTTCGCAGCGGGTTGCATATTATTGGTCTGGGGCCTTTCCCCGTCCCTGGTTTCCCTGCCGGCACCCGATGTGCTTTTTGTACTTCGAACTGCCTGTCAAAGTTAATGCCGGTGAGCTTTGGAATCATGTCCTCGAGCATGGCTGCACATAAGCCTGCTTTGTCCTCTGTTCCTTCCGGCACCCCTAGGATCCTCACGTTACCTCTTCTGGCCCT